>NW_027480448.1:3041176-3345294 GCF_051401765.1 Calliopsis andreniformis | reverse complement strand
TCAATCCACAACCCTCAATACTCAATCCTCAATCTTCAATCATTAATATTCAATCTTCAATATTCAATCCTTAATCCTCAATCCTCAACCCTCAATCCTCAACGTTCAATCCTCAATACCCAATCCTCAGTCTTCCATCCTCAATACTCAATACTCAATCCTCAATCCTCAATACTCCGTCCTCAATCCACAATCTTCAATCCTCAATACTCAATCTTCAATCCTCAATCCTCAATCCGTAATCCTCAATCTTCAATCCTCAATACTGAATCTTCAATCCTTATTCCTCAATCCTCAATCCTCAATCCTCCATCCTCAATCCTCAGTCCTCAAACCTCAATCCTGAATCCTCAAACCTGAATCCTCAGTCTTCAGACCTCAGTCCCCAACAATCAGGTGTCAATCCTCAATCCTCAATAGAATATCCTCAATTCACAGGTTTCAATACTCAATACTCAACCTGAAATCTTCAAATCTCTATCCACAATCATCAATTCTCATCACTCAACCCTCAACACTCAGTCCCCAATCCTCAATCTTCAATCCTCAATCCTCAATCCTCAATCCTCAATCCTCAATTTTCAATCCTCAATACTCAGTCATCAATCCTGAATACTAAATCCTCAATCCTCAATCCTCAGTCCTCAATCCACAATCCTCAATCCTCAAACCTCAATCCTCAATCGTCAGACCTCGTCCTCAATCCTCAACACTCAATCCTCAATCCTCATTCTTCAATCATCAATACTCAATCTTCAATCCTCAATCCTCAATCTTCAATCCTCAATCCTCAATTCTCAGTCCTCAATACTCAATCCTCAATCGTCAATCCTCAATCCTCAATCCTCAATCTTCAATCCTCAATCCTCAATCCTCAATCCTCAATCCTCAATCTTCATTCCTCAATACTCAATCTACAATCCTCAATCCTCAATCCTCAATCCTCAATCCTCAATGCTCAATCCTCAATCCTCAATCCTCAACCCACAATCTTCAATCCTCAATACTCAATCTGCAATCCTCAATCTTCAATCCTCAATCTTCAATCCTCAATCCTCAATCCTCATTCTTCAATCCTCAATGCCCAGGCCTCAATCTTCAATCCTCAATCCTCAATCCTCAATCTTCAATCCTCAATCCTCAATTCTCAGTCCTCAATACTCAATCCTCAATCGTCAATCCTCAATCCTCAATCCTCAATCTTCAATCCTCAATCCTCAATCCTCAATCCTCAATCCTCAATCTTCATTCCTCAATACTCAATCTTCAATCCTCAATCCTCAGTCCACAAACCTCAATTCTGAATCCTCAATCCTGGGTCCTCAATCTTCAGCCCTCAGTCCTCAGCAATCAGTAGTCAATCCTCAATACTCAGTAGAATATCCTCAATTCACAGCTTTCAACACTCAATACTCGATCTGCAATCTTCAAACCACTATCCACATACATCAATTCTCATCACTCAACCCTCAACACACAGTCCTCAATGTTCAATCCTCAATCATCAATTCTCTATCTTCAATCCTCATTACTGAACCTTCAATCCTCAATCCTCAATCCTCAATCTTCAATCCTCAATCCTCAATCCTCAATTCTCAATCCTCAATCCTCAGTCCTCAGTCCTCAAACCTCAATCCTCAACCCTCAGCCCTCATCCTGAATCCTCAATCCTCAATCCTCAATCCTCAATCTTCAATCCTCAATACTCAATCTTCAATCCTCAATCCTCAGTCCTCAATCTTCAATCCTCAATGCTCAATGCTCTATCCTCAATCCTCAGACCTCAGTCCTCAATCCTCAATCCTCAATCCTCAGTCCTCGAACCTCAAACCTGTATCCTCAATCCTGAATCCTCAATCTTCAGACCTCAGTCCTCAACAATCAGTTGTCAATTATCAATCCTCAATAGAATATTATCAATTCACAGTTTTCAATACTCAATACTCAATCTGCAATTTTCAAATCTTTATTCACAAACATCAATTCTCATCATTCAACACTCAACACTCAGTCCCCAACACTCAATCTTCAATACTCAATCCTCAATCCTCAATCCTCGATCCTCAATCTTCAATCCTCAATACTCAATCTTCAATCCTCCATCCTCAATCGTCAATCCTCAATCCTCAATCCTCAATCGCCAGGCTTCAATCCTCAATACTCAATCTTGAATCCTAAATCCTCAATCCTCAATCCTCATTCCTCAATCCTCATTCTTCAATCCTCAACACCCAATCCTCAATCTTCAATCCTTAATCCTCAATCCTCAACTCTCAATCCTCAATCCTCATTCCTCAGTCCACAAACCTCAATCCTCAACCCTCAGCCCTTATCCTCAATCCTCAATCCTCAATCTTCAATCCTCAATCCTCAGTCCTCAGTTCTCAACCCTCACTCCTCAGTCCTCAGTCCTCAAACCCCTACCCTCAACCCTCAGCCCTCATCCTCAATCCTCGATCCTCAATCCTCAATCCTCAATACTCAATCTTCAATCCTCAATACTCAATCTTCAATAATCAATCCTCAATTCTCAATCCTCAATACTCAATACTCAATCGTCAATCCTCAATCCCCAATCCTCAATCTTCAATCCTCAAACCTCAATCCTCAATCCTCAATCCTCAATCTTCAATCCTCAATACTCAATCTGCAATCCTCAATCCTCAGTCCGCAATCCTCAATCCTCGATACTCAATCCTCAATCTTCAATCCTCAATACTCAGTCTTCAATCCTCGACCCTCAATACTCAATCCTCAATCCTCATTCTTCATTCCTCAATACGCAATCCTCAATCTTCAATCCTCAATCCTCAATCCTCAATTCTCAATCCTCAATCCTCAATCCTCATGACCTCAAACAGCCATACTCAACCCTCAGACCTCGTCCTCAATCCACAACCATCAATACTGAATCCTCAATCTTCAATCATCAATATTCAACCTTCAGTCCTCTATCCGCAATCCTCAATCCTTAAACCTCAACCCTCAACCGTCAGTCCTCGTCCTCAAACCTCAACCCTCAACACTCAATCCTCAATCTTCAATCATCAATACTCAATCTTCAATCCTCAATCCTCAATCCTCAATCCTCAATCCTCTATCCTCAATATTCAACGCACAACCCTCAACCATCAATCCTCAATACTCAACCATCAATCCTCAGTTCTCAATACCCAAAAGAATATCCTGAATTCTCCTGGTTCAATACTCAATCCACAATATTCAATAATCAAATCTCAGTCCTCAAACATCAATTCTCAACACGCAATCCTCAACGCTCAGTCCACTCTCTTCAATCCTCCATCCTCAATCCTCAATCCTCAAGCGTCAATCCTCAATTCTCAATCCTAAACCGTCAGTCCCCGTCCTCAAACCTCAATCCTCAACCCTCAGCCCTCATCCTGAATCCTCAATCCTCAATCCTCAATCCTCAATCCTCAATCTTCAATCCTCAATACTCAATCTTCAATCCTCAATCCTCAGTCCTCAATCTTCAATCCTCAATGCTCAATGCTCTATCATCAATCCTCAGTCCTCAGTCCTCAGTCCTCAATCCTCAATCCTCAAACCTCAATCTTCAACCGTCAGTCCTCGTCCTCAAACCACAACCCTCAATCCTCAATCCTCAAACTTCAATCATCAATACTCAACCTTCAATCCTCAATCCCCAATCCTCAATCCTCAATCCTCAATCCTCAATATTCAACGCACAACCCTCAACCATCAATCCTCAACACTCAACCGTCAATCCTCAATTCTCAATACTCAATAGAATATCCTGAATTCTCATGATTCAACACTCAATCCAAAATATTCAATAATCAAATCTCAATCCTCAAACATCAATTCTCAACACTCAATCCTCAACACTCAGTCCTCTCTCTTCAATCCTCCATCATCAATCCTCAATCCTCAAGCGTCAATCCTCAATCCTCAATCCTTAATCCTCAACCATCAATCCTCAGACCGCAAACCTCCACCCCGAATCCTCAATCCTGAATCCTCAATCTTCAGCCATAAGTCCTCAGCAATCAATTGTCAATCCTCAATCCTCAATAGAATATCCTCAATTGACAGTTTTCAATACTCAATCCCCATTCTTCAATCTTCAAATCTCAATCCACAAACATCAATTGTCATCACGCAACCCTCAACACTCAGTCCTCAATCTTCAATCCTCAATCCTCAATCCTCAATCTTCAATCCTCAATACTCTGTCTTCAATCCTCAATCCTCAATCCTCAATCCTCAATCCTCAATCCTCAATCTTCAATCCTCAATACTCAATCTTCAATCCTCAATCCTCAATCCTCAATCCTCAATCTTCAATCCTCAATCCTCAAACCTCAATCTTCAATCCTCAATACTCAATCTGCAATCCTCAATCTTCAATCCTCAATCCTCAATCCTCATTCTTCAATCCTCAATGCCGAGGCCTCAATCTTCAATCCTCAATCCTCAATCCTCAATTCTCAATCCTCAATCCTCAATCATCAATCCTCAATCCTCAGTCCTCAATCCTCAATCCTCAATCCTCAATCCTCAATGTTCAATCCGCAATACACAATCCTCAATCTTCAATCCCCAATCCTCAATCCTCAATCCTCAAACCTCAATTCTCAACCCTCAATCCTCAGTCCTCGAACCTCAAACCTGTATCCTCAATCCTGAATCCTCAATCTTCAGACCTCAGTCCTCAACAATCAGTTGTCAATTATCAATCCTCAATAGAATATTATCAATTCACAGTTTTCAATACTCAATACTCAATCTGCAATTTTCAAATCTTTATTCACAAACATCAATTCTCATCATTCAACACTCAACACTCAGTCCCCAACCCTCAATCTTCAATACTCAATCCTCAATCCTCAATCCTCGATCCTCAATCTTCATTCCTCAATACTCAATTTCAATCCTCCATCCTCAATCGTCAATCCTCAATCCTCAATCCTCAATCTTCAATCCTCAATCCTCAATCCTCAATCCTCAATCCTCAATCTTCATTCCTCAATACTCAATCTACAATCCTCAATCCTCAATCCTCAATCCTCAATCCTCAATGCTCAATCCTCAATCCTCAATCCTCAACCCACAATCTTCAATCCTCAATACTCAATCTGCAATCCTCAATCTTCAATCCTCAATCTTCAATCCTCAATCCTCAATCCTCATTCTTCAATCCTCAATGCCCAGGCCTCAATCTTCAATCCTCAATCCTCAATCCTCAATCTTCAATCCTCAATCCTCAATTCTCAGTCCTCAATACTCAATCCTCAATCGTCAATCCTCAATCCTCAATCCTCAATCTTCAATCCTCAATCCTCAATCCTCAATCCTCAATCCTCAATCTTCATTCCTCAATACTCAATCTTCAATCCTCAATCCTCAGTCCACAAACCTCAATTCTGAATCCTCAATCCTGGGTCCTCAATCTTCAGCCCTCAGTCCTCAGCAATCAGTAGTCAATCCTCAATACTCAGTAGAATATCCTCAATTCACAGCTTTCAACACTCAATACTCGATCTGCAATCTTCAAACCACTATCCACATACATCAATTCTCATCACTCAACCCTCAACACACAGTCCTCAATGTTCAATCCTCAATCATCAATTCTCTATCTTCAATCCTCATTACTGAACCTTCAATCCTCAATCCTCAATCCTCAATCTTCAATCCTCAATCCTCAATCCTCAATTCTCAATCCTCAATCCTCAGTCCTCAGTCCTCAAACCTCAATCCTCAACCCTCAGCCCTCATCCTGAATCCTCAATCCTCAATCCTCAATCCTCAATCCTCAATCTTCAATCCTCAATACTCAATCTTCAATCCTCAATCCTCAGTCCTCAATCTTCAATCCTCAATGCTCAATGCTCTATCCTCAATCCTCAGACCTCAGTCCTCAATCCTCAATCCTCAATCCTCAGTCCTCGAACCTCAAACCTGTATCCTCAATCCTGAATCCTCAATCTTCAGACCTCAGTCCTCAACAATCAGTTGTCAATTATCAATTCTCAATAGAATATTATCAATTCACAGTTTTCAATACTCAATACTCAATCTGCAATTTTCAAATCTTTATTCACAAACATCAATTCTCATCATTCAACACTCAACACTCAGTCCCCAACCCTCAATCTTCAATACTCAATCCTCAATCCTCAATCCTCGATC
Organism: Calliopsis andreniformis; assembly: GCF_051401765.1. Taxonomy (NCBI): domain Eukaryota; kingdom Metazoa; phylum Arthropoda; class Insecta; order Hymenoptera; family Andrenidae; genus Calliopsis; species Calliopsis andreniformis. Next base: position 3,339,117 of record NW_027480448.1, on the reverse strand, counting down.
CTCAATCTTCAATCCTCAATACTCAATCTTCAATCCTCCATCCTCAATCGTCAATCCTCAATCCTCAATCCTCAATCGCCAGGCTTCAATCCTCAATACTCAATCTTGAATCCTAAATCCTCAATCCTCAATCCTCATTCCTCAATCCTCATTCTTCAATCCTCAACACCCAATCCTCAATCTTCAATCCTTAATCCTCAATCCTCAACTCTCAATCCTCAATCCTCATTCCTCAGTCCACAAACCTCAATCCTCAACCCTCAGCCCTTATCCTCAATCCTCAATCCTCAATCTTCAATCCTCAATCCTCAGTCCTCAGTTCTCAACCCTCACTCCTCAGTCCTCAGTCCTCAAACCCCTACCCTCAACCCTCAGCCCTCATCCTCAATCCTCGATCCTCAATCCTCAATCCTCAATACTCAATCTTCAATCCTCAATACTCAATCTTCAATAATCAATCCTCAATTCTCAATCCTCAATACTCAATACTCAATCGTCAATCCTCAATCCCCAATCCTCAATCTTCAATCCTCAAACCTCAATCCTCAATCCTCAATCCTCAATCTTCAATCCTCAATACTCAATCTGCAATCCTCAATCCTCAGTCCGCAATCCTCAATCCTCGATACTCAATCCTCAATCTTCAATCCTCAATACTCAGTCTTCAATCCTCGACCCTCAATACTCAATCCTCAATCCTCATTCTTCATTCCTCAATACCCAATCCTCAATCTTCAATCCTCAATCCTCAATCCTCAATTCTCAATCCTCAATCCTCAATCCTCATGACCTCAAACAGCCATACTCAACCCTCAGACCTCGTCCTCAATCCACAACCATCAATACTGAATCCTCAATCTTCAATCATCAATATTCAACCTTCAGTCCTCTATCCGCAATCCTCAATCCTTAAACCTCAACCCTCAACCGTCAGTCCTCGTCCTCAAACCTCAACCCTCAACACTCAATCCTCAATCTTCAATCATCAATACTCAATCTTCAATCCTCAATCCTCAATCCTCAATCCTCAATCCTCTATCCTCAATATTCAACGCACAACCCTCAACCATCAATCCTCAGTTCTCAATACCCAAAAGAATATCCTGAATTCTCCTGGTTCAATACTCAATCCACAATATTCAATAATCAAATCTCAGTCCTCAAACATCAATTCTCAACACGCAATCCTCAACGCTCAGTCCACTCTCTTCAATCCTCCATCCTCAATCCTCAATCCTCAAGCGTCAATCCTCAATTCTCAATCCTCAACCGTCAGTCCCCGTCCTCAAACCTCAATCCTCAACCCTCAGCCCTCATCCTGAATCCTCAATCCTCAATCCTCAATCCTCAATCCTCAATCTTCAATCCTCAATACTCAATCTTCAATCCTCAATCCTCAGTCCTCAATCTTCAATCCTCAATGCTCAATGCTCTATCCTCAATCCTCAGTCCTCAGTCCTCAGTCCTCAATCCTCAATCCTCAAACCTCAATCTTCAACCGTCAGTCCTCGTCCTCAAACCACAACCCTCAATCCTCAATCCTCAAACTTCGATCATCAATACTCAACCTTCAATCCTCAATCCCCAATCCTCAATCCTCAATCCTCAATCCTCAATATTCAACGCACAACCCTCAACCATCAATCCTCAACACTCAACCGTCAATCCTCAATTCTCAATACTCAATAGAATATCCTGAATTCTCATGATTCAACACTCAATCCAAAATATTCAATAATCAAATCTCAATCCTCAAACATCAATTCTCAACACTCAATCCTCAACACTCAGTCCTCTCTCTTCAATCCTCCATCATCAATCCTCAATCCTCAAGCGTCAATCCTCAATCCTCAATCCTTAATCCTCAACCATCAATCCTCAGACCGCAAACCTCCACCCCGAATCCTCAATCCTGAATCCTCAATCTTCAGCCATAAGTCCTCAGCAATCAATTGTCAATCCTCAATCCTCAATAGAATATCCTCAATTGACAGTTTTCAATACTCAATCCCCATTCTTCAATCTTCAAATCTCAATCCACAAACATCAATTCTCATCACGCAACCCTCAACACTCAGTCCTCAATCTTCAATCCTCAATCCTCAATCCTCAATCTTCAATCCTCAATACTCTGTCTTCAATCCTCAATCCTCAATCCTCAATCCTCAATCCTCAATCTTCAATCCTCAATACTCAATCTTCAATCCTCAATCCTCAATCCTCAATCCTCAATCTTCAATCCTCAATCCTCAAACCTCAATCTTCAATCCTCAATACTCAATCTGCAATCCTCAATCTTCAATCCTCAATCCTCAATCCTCATTCTTCAATCCTCAATGCCGAGGCCTCAATCTTCAATCCTCAATCCTCAATCCTCAATTCTCAATCCTCAATCCTCAATCATCAATCCTCAATCCTCAGTCCTCAATCCTCAATCCTCAATCCTCAATCCTCAATGTTCAATCCGCAATACACAATCCTCAATCTTCAATCCCCAATCCTCAATCCTCAATCCTCAAACCTCAATTCTCAACCCTCAATCCTCAGTCCTCGAACCTCAAACCTGTATCCTCAATCCTGAATCCTCAATCTTCAGACCTCAGTCCTCAACAATCAGTTGTCAATTATCAATCCTCAATAGAATATTATCAATTCACAGTTTTCAATACTCAATACTCAATCTGCAATTTTCAAATCTTTATTCACAAACATCAATTCTCATCATTCAACACTCAACACTCAGTCCCCAACCCTCAATCTTCAATACTCAATCCTCAATCCTCAATCCTCGATCCTCAATCTTCATTCCTCAATACTCAATTTCAATCCTCCATCCTCAATCGTCAATCCTCAATCCTCAATCCTCAATCTTCAATCCTCAATCCTCAATCCTCAATCCTCAATCCTCAATCTTCATTCCTCAATACTCAATCTACAATCCTCAATCCTCAATCCTCAATCCTCAATCCTCAATGCTCAATCCTCAATCCTCAATCCTCAACCCACAATCTTCAATCCTCAATACTCAATCTGCAATCCTCAATCTTCAATCCTCAATCTTCAATCCTCAATCCTCAATCCTCATTCTTCAATCCTCAATGCCCAGGCCTCAATCTTCAATCCTCAATCCTCAATCCTCAATCTTCAATCCTCAATCCTCAATTCTCAGTCCTCAATACTCAATCCTCAATCGTCAATCCTCAATCCTCAATCCTCAATCTTCAATCCCCAATCCTCAATCCTCAATCCTCAATCCTCAATCTTCATTCCTCAATACTCAATATTCAATCCTCAATCCTCAGTCCACAAACCTCAATTCTGAATCCTCAATCCTGGGTCCTCAATCTTCAGCCCTCAGTCCTCAGCAATCAGTAGTCAATCCTCAATACTCAGTAGAATATCCTCAATTCACAGCTTTCAACACTCAATACTCGATCTGCAATCTTCAAACCACTATCCACAAACATCAATTCTCATCACTCAACCCTCAACACACAGTCCTCAATGTTCAATCCTCAATCATCAATTCTCTATCTTCAATCCTCATTACTGAACCTTCAATCCTCAATCCTCAATCCTCAATCTTCAATCCTCAATCCTCAATCCTCAATTCTCAATCCTCAATCCTCAGTCCTCAGTCCTCAAACCTCAATCCTCAACCCTCAGCCCTCATCCTGAATCCTCAATCCTCAATCCTCAATCCTCAATCTTCAATCCTCAATACTCAATCTTCAATCCTCAATCCTCAGTCCTCAATCTTCAATCCTCAATGCTCAATGCTCTATCCTCAATCCTCAGACCTCAGTCCTCAATCCTCAATCCTCAATCCTCAGTCCTCGAACCTCAAACCTGTATCCTCAATCCTGAATCCTCAATCTTCAGACCTCAGTCCTCAACAATCAGTTGTCAATTATCAATCCTCAATAGAATATTATCAATTCACAGTTTTCAATACTCAATACTCAATCTGCAATTTTCAAATCTTTATTCACAAACATCAATTCTCATCATTCAACACTCAACACTCAGTCCCCAACCCTCAATCTTCAATACTCAATCCTCAATCCTCAATCCTCGATCCTCAATCTTCAATCCTCAATACTCAATCTTCAATCCTCCATCCTCAATCGTCAATCCTCAATCCTCAATCCTCAATCGCCAGGCTTCAATCCTCAATACTCAATCTTGAATCCTAAATCCTCAATCCTCAATCCTCATTCCTCAATCCTCATTCTTCAATCCTCAACACCCAATCCTCAATCTTCAATCCTTAATCCTCAATCCTCAACTCTCAATCCTCAATCCTCATTCCTCAGTCCACAAACCTCAATCCTCAACCCTCAGCCCTTATCCTCAATCCTCAATCCTCAATCTTCAATCCTCAATCCTCAGTCCTCAGTTCTCAACCCTCACTCCTCAGTCCTCAGTCCTCAAACCCCTACCCTCAACCCTCAGCCCTCATCCTCAATCCTCGATCCTCAATCCTCAATCCTCAATACTCAATCTTCAATCCTCAATACTCAATCTTCAATAATCAATCCTCAATTCTCAATCCTCAATACTCAATACTCAATCGTCAATCCTCAATCCCCAATCCTCAATCTTCAATCCTCAAACCTCAATCCTCAATCCTCAATCCTCAATCTTCAATCCTCAATACTCAATCTGCAATCCTCAATCCTCAGTCCGCAATCCTCAATCCTCGATACTCAATCCTCAATCTTCAATCCTCAATACTCAGTCTTCAATCCTCGACCCTCAATACTCAATCCTCAATCCTCATTCTTCATTCCTCAATACCCAATCCTCAATCTTCAATCCTCAATCCTCAATCCTCAATTCTCAATCCTCAATCCTCAATCCTCATGACCTCAAACAGCCATACTCAACCCTCAGACCTCGTCCTCAATCCACAACCATCAATACTGAATCCTCAATCTTCAATCATCAATATTCAAACTTCAGTCCTCAATCCGCAATCCTCAATCCTTAAACCTCAACCCTCAACCGTCAGTCCTCGTCCTCAAACCTCAACCCTCAACACTCAATCCTCAATCTTCAATCATCAATACTCAATCTTCAATCCTCAATCCTCAATCCTCAATCCTCAATCCTCTATCCTCAATATTCAACGCACAACCCTCAACCATCAATCCTCAATACTCAACCATCAATCCTCAGTTCTCAATACCCAAAAGAATATCCTGAATTCTCCTGGTTCAATACTCAATCCACAATATTCAATAATCAAATCTCAGTCCTCAAACATCAATTCTCAACACGCAATCCTCAACGCTCAGTCCACTCTCTTCAATCCTCCATCCTCAATCCTCAATCCTCAAGCGTCAATCCTCAATTCTCAATCCTCAACCGTCAGTCCCCGTCCTCAAACCTCAATCCTCAACCCTCAGCCCTCATTCTGAATCCTCAATCCTCAATCCTCAATCCTCAATCCTCAATCTTCAATCCTCAATACTCAATCTTCAATCCTCAATCCTCAGTCCTCAATCTTCAATCCTCAATGCTCAATGCTCTATCCTCAATCCTCAGTCCTCAGTCCTCAGTCCTCAATCCTCAATCCTCAAACCTCAATCTTCAACCGTCAGTCCTCGTCCTCAAACCACAACCCTCAATCCTCAATCCTCAAACTTCAATCATCAATACTCAACCTTCAATCCTCAATCCCCAATCCTCAATCCTCAATCCTCAATCCTCAATATTCAACGCACAACCCTCAACCATCAATCCTCAACACTCAACCGTCAATCCTCAATTCTCAATACTCAATAGAATATCCTGAATTCTCATGATTCAACACTCAATCCAAAATATTCAATAATCAAATCTCAATCCTCAAACATCAATTCTCAACACTCAATCCTCAACACTCAGTCCTCTCTCTTCAATCCTCCATCATCAATCCTCAATCCTCAAGCGTCAATCCTCAATCCTCAATCCTTAATCCTCAACCATCAATCCTCAGACCGCAAACCTCCACCCCGAATCCTCAATCCTGAATCCTCAATCTTCAGCCATAAGTCCTCAGCAATCAATTGTCAATCCTCAATCCTCAATAGAATATCCTCAATTGACAGTTTTCAATACTCAATCCCCATTCTTCAATCTTCAAATCTCAATCCACAAACATCAATTCTCATCACGCAACCCTCAACACTCAGTCCTCAATCTTCAATCCTCAATCCTCAATCCTCAATCTTCAATCCTCAATACTCTGTCTTCAATCCTCAATCCTCAATCCTCAATCCTCAATCCTCAATCTTCAATCCTCAATACTCAATCTTCAATCCTCAATCCTCAATCCTCAATCCTCAATCTTCAATCCTCAATCCTCAAACCTCAATCTTCAATCCTCAATACTCAATCTGCAATCCTCAATCTTCAATCCTCAATCCTCAATCCTCATTCTTCAATCCTCAATGCCGAGGCCTCAATCTTCAATCCTCAATCCTCAATCCTCAATTCTCAATCCTCAATCCTCAATCATCAATCCTCAATCCTCAGTCCTCAATCCTCAATCCTCAATCCTCAATCCTCAATGTTCAATCCGCAATACACAATCCTCAATCTTCAATCCCCAATCCTCAATCCTCAATCCTCAAACCTCAATTCTCAACCCTCAATCCTCAGTCCTCGAACCTCAAACCTGTATCCTCAATCCTGAATCCTCAATCTTCAGACCTCAGTCCTCAACAATCAGTTGTCAATTATCAATCCTCAATAGAATATTATCAATTCACAGTTTTCAATACTCAATACTCAATCTGCAATTTTCAAATCTTTATTCACAAACATCAATTCTCATCATTCAACACTCAACACTCAGTCCCCAACCCTCAATCTTCAATACTCAATCCTCAATCCTCAATCCTCGATCCTCAATCTTCATTCCTCAATACTCAATTTCAATCCTCCATCCTCAATCGTCAATCCTCAATCCTCAATCCTCAATCTTCAATCCTCAATCCTCAATCCTCAATCCTCAATCCTCAATCTTCATTCCTCAATACTCAATCTACAATCCTCAATCCTCAATCCTCAATCCTCAATCCTCAATGCTCAATCCTCAATCCTCAATCCTCAACCCACAATCTTCAATCCTCAATACTCAATCTGCAATCCTCAATCTTCAATCCTCAATCTTCAATCCTCAATCCTCAATCCTCATTCTTCAATCCTCAATGCCCAGGCCTCAATCTTCAATCCTCAATCCTCAATCCTCAATCTTCAATCCTCAATCCTCAATTCTCAGTCCTCAATACTCAATCCTCAATCGTCAATCCTCAATCCTCAATCCTCAATCTTCAATCCTCAATCCTCAATCCTCAATCCTCAATCCTCAATCTTCATTCCTCAATACTCAATCTTCAATCCTCAATCCTCAGTCCACAAACCTCAATTCTGAATCCTCAATCCTGGGTCCTCAATCTTCAGCCCTCAGTCCTCAGCAATCAGTAGTCAATCCTCAATACTCAGTAGAATATCCTCAATTCACAGCTTTCAACACTCAATACTCGATCTGCAATCTTCAAACCACTATCCACATACATCAATTCTCATCACTCAACCCTCAACACACAGTCCTCAATGTTCAATCCTCAATCATCAATTCTCTATCTTCAATCCTCATTACTGAACCTTCAATCCTCAATACTCAATCCTCAATCTTCAATCCTCAATCCTCAATCCTCAATTCTCAATCCTCAATCCTCAGTCCTCAGTCCTCAAACCTCAATCCTCAACCCTCAGCCCTCATCCTGAATCCTCAATCCTCAATCCTCAATCCTCAGTCTTCAATCCTCAATACTCAATCTTCAATCCTCAATCCTCAGTCCTCAATCTTCAATCCTCAATGCTCAATGCTCTATCCTCAATCCTCAGACCTCAGTCCTCAATCCTCAATCCTCAATCCTCAGTCCTCGAACCTCAAACCTGTATCCTCAATCCTGAATCCTCAATCTTCAGACCTCAGTCCTCAACAATCAGTTGTCAATTATCAATCCTCAATAGAATATTATCAATTCACAGTTTTCAATACTCAATACTCAATCTGCAATTTTCAAATCTTTATTCACAAACATCAATTCTCATCATTCAACACTCAACACTCAGTCCCCAACCCTCAATCTTCAATACTCAATCCTCAATCCTCAATCCTCGATCCTCAATCTTCAATCCTCAATACTCAATCTTCAATCCTCCATCCTCAATCGTCAATCCTCAATCCTCAATCCTCAATCGCCAGGCTTCAATCCTCAATACTCAATCTTGAATCCTAAATCCTCAATCCTCAATCCTCATTCCTCAATCCTCATTCTTCAATCCTCAACACCCAATCCTCAATCTTCAATCCTTAATCCTCAATCCTCAACTCTCAATCCTCAATCCTCATTCCTCAGTCCACAAACCTCAATCCTCAACCCTCAGCCCTTATCCTCAATCCTCAATCCTCAATCTTCAATCCTCAATCCTCAGTCCTCAGTTCTCAACCCTCACTCCTCAGTCCTCAGTCCTCAAACCCCTACCCTCAACCCTCAGCCCTCATCCTCAATCCTCGATCCTCAATCCTCAATCCTCAATACTCAATCTTCAATCCTCAATACTCAATCTTCAATAATCAATCCTCAATTCTCAATCCTCAATACTCAATACTCAATCGTCAATCCTCAATCCCCAATCCTCAATCTTCAATCCTCAAACCTCAATCCTCAATCCTCAATCCTCAATCTTCAATCCTCAATACTCAATCTGCAATCCTCAATCCTCAGTCCGCAATCCTCAATCCTCGATACTCAATCCTCAATCTTCAATCCTCAATACTCAGTCTTCAATCCTCGACCCTCAATACTCAATCCTCAATCCTCATTCTTCATTCCTCAATACCCAATCCTCAATCTTCAATCCTCAATCCTCAATCCTCAATTCTCAATCCTCAATCCTCAATCCTCATGACCTCAAACAGCCATACTCAACCCTCAGACCTCGTCCTCAATCCACAACCATCAATACTGAATCCTCAATCTTCAATCATCAATATTCAACCTTCAGTCCTCTATCCGCAATCCTCAATCCTTAAACCTCAACCCTCAACCGTCAGTCCTCGTCCTCAAACCTCAACCCTCAACACTCAATCCTCAATCTTCAATCATCAATACTCAATCTTCAATCCTCAATCCTCAATCCTCAATCCTCAATCCTCTATCCTCAATATTCAACGCACCACCCTCAACCATCAATCCTCAATACTCAACCATGAATCCTCAGTTCTCAATACCCAAAAGAATATCCTGAATTCTCCTGGTTCAATACTCAATCCACAATATTCAATAATCAAATCTCAGTCCTCAAACATCAATTCTCAAGACGCAATCCTCAACGCTCAGTCCACTCTCTTCAATCCTCCATCCTCAATCCTCAATCCTCAAGCGTCAATCCTCAATTCTCAATCCTCAACCGTCAGTCCCCGTCCTCAAACCTCAATCCTCAACCCTCAGCCCTCATCCTGAATCCTCAATCCTCAATCCTCAATCCTCAATCCTCAATCTTCAATCCTCAATACTCAATCTTCAATCCTCAATCCTCAGTCCTCAATCTTCAATCCTCAATGCTCAATGCTCTATCCTCAATCCTCAGTCCTCAGTCCTCAGTCCTCAATCCTCAATCCTCAAACCTCAATCCTCAACCGTCAGTCCTCGTCCTCAAACCTCAACCCTCAATCCTCAATCATCAATCTTCAATCATCAATACTCAACCTTCAATCCTCAATCCCCAATCCTCAATCCTCAATCCTCAATCCTCAACATTCAACGCACAACCCTCAACCATCAATCCTCAACACTCAACCATCAATCCTCAATTCTCAATACTCAATAGAATATCCTGAATTCTCATGGTTCAATACTCAATCCAAAATATTCAATAATCAAATCTCAATCCTCAAACATCAATTCTCAACACTCAATCCTCAACACTCAGTCCTCTCTCTTCAATCCTCCATCATCAATCCTCAATCCTCAAGCGTCAATCCTCAATCCTCAATCCTTAATCCTCAACCATCAATCCCCAGACCTCAAACCTCCACCCCGAATCCTCAATCCTGAATCCTCAATCTTCAGCCATAAGTCCTCAGCAATCAATTGTCAATCCTCAATCCTCAATAGAATATCCTCAATTCACAGTTTTCAATACTCAATCCCCATTCTTCAATCTTCAAATCTCAATCCACAAACATCAATTCTCATCACGCAACCCTCAACACTCAGTCCTCAATCTTCAATCCTCAATCCTCAATCCTCAATCTTCAATCCTCAATACTCTGTCTTCAATCCTCAATCCTCAATCCTCAATCCTCAATCCTCAATCTTCAATCCTCAATCCTCAATCATCAATCCTCAATCCTCAGACCTCAATCCTCAATCCTCAATCCTCAATCCTCAATGTTCAATCCGCAATACACAATCCTCAATCTTCAATCCCCAATCCTCAATCCTCAATCCTCAAACCTCAATTCTCAACCCTCAATCCTCAGTCCTCGAACCTCAAACCTGTATCCTCAATCCTGAATCCTCAATCTTCAGACCTCAGTCCTCAACAATCAGTTGTCAATTATCAATCCTCAATAGAATATTATCAATTCACAGTTTTCAATACTCAATACTCAATCTGCAATTTTCAAATCATTATTCACAAACATCAATTCTCATCATTCAACACTCAACACTCAGTCCCCAACCCTCAATCTTCAATACTCAATCCTCAATCCTCAATCCTCGATCCTCAATCTTCATTCCTCAATACTCAATTTCAATCCTCCATCCTCAATCGTCAATCCTCAATCCTCAATCCTCAATTTTCAATCCTCAATACTCAATCTTCAATCCTCAATCCTCAGTCCTCAATCTTCAATCCTCAATGCTCAATGCTCAATCCTCAATCGTCAGTCCTCAGTCCTCAATCCTCAATCCTCAAACCTCAATCCTGAACCGTCAGTCCTCGTCCTCAAACCTCAACCCTCAATCCTCAATCCTCAATCCTCAATCCTCAATCCTCAATCCTCAATCTTCAATCCTCAATACTCAATCTTCAATCCTCAATCCTCAAACCTCAATCCTCAATCCTCAATCCTCAATCCTCAGTCCTCACTCCTCAATCCTCATTCTTCAATCCTCAATACCGAATCCTCAATCTCCAATCCTCAATCCTCAATCCTCAATTCTCAATCCTCAATCCTCAATCCTCAGACTTCAAACACCAATACTCAACCCTCAGTCCTCGCCCTCAATCCACAACCCTCAATCCTCAATCCTCAATCTTCAATCATTAATATTCAATCTTCAATCTTCAATCCTCAGTCCTCAATCCTCAACCCTCAATCCTCAACGTTCAATCCTCAATACCCAATCCTCAGTCTTCCATCCTCAATACTCAATACTCAATCCTCAATCCTCAATACTCCGTCCTCAATCCTCAATCTTCAATCCTCAACACTCAATCTTCAATCCTCAACACTCAATCCTCAATCCTCATTCTTCAATCATCAATACTCAATCTTCAATCCTCAATCCTCAATCTTCAATCCTCAATCCTCAATTCTCAGTCCTCAATACTCAATCCTCAATCGTCAATCCTCAATCCTCAATCCTCAATCTTCAATCCACAATCCTCAATCCTCAATCCTCAATCCTCAACCTTCATTCCTCAATACTCAATCTACAATCCTCAATCCTCAATCCTCAATCCTCAATGCTCAATCCTCAATCCTCAATCCTCAACCCTCAATCTTCAATCCTCAATACTCAATCTGCAATCCTCAATATTCAATCCTCAATCCTCAATCCTCATTCTTCAATCCTCAATGCTCAGGCCTCAATCTTCAATCCTCAATCCTCAATCCTCAATTCTCAATCCTCAATCCTCAATCATCAATCCTCAATCCTCAGTCCTCAATCCTCAATCCTCAATCCTCAATCCTCAAACCTGAATCCTCAGTCTTCGGATCTCAGTCCTCAACAATCAGTTGTCAATCCTCAATCCTCAATCCTCAATTCTCAATCCTCAATCCTCAATTATCAATCCTCAATCCTCAGTCCTGAATCCTCAATCCTCAATCCTCAATCCTCAATGTTCAATCCGCAATACACAATCCTCAATCTTCAATCCCCAATCCTCAATCCTCAATCCTCAAACCTCAATCCTCAACCCTCAATCCTCAGTCCTCGAGCCTCAAACCTGTATCCTCAATCCTGAATCCTCAATCTTCAGACCTCAGTCCTCAACAATCAGTTGTCAATTATCAATCCTCAATAGAATATTATCAATTCACAGTTTTCAATACTCAATACTCAATCTGCAATTTTCAAATCTTTATTCACAAACATCAATTCTCATCATTCAACACTCAACACGCAGTCCCCAACCCTCAATCTTCAATACTCAATCCTCAATCCTCAATCCTCGATCCTCAATCTTCAATCCTCAATACTCAATCTTCAATCCTCCATCCTCAACCGTCAATCCTCAATCCTCAATCCTCAATCGCCAGGCTTCAATCCTCAATGCTCATTTTTGAATCCTAAATCCTCAATCCTCAATCCTCATTCCTCAATCCTCATTCTTCAATCCTCAACACCCAATCCTCAATCTTCAATCCTCAATCCTCAATCCTCAACTCTCAATCCTCAATCCTTATTCCTCAGTCCACAAACCTCAATCCTCAACCCTCAGACCTCGTCCTCAATCCACAACCATCAATACTGAATCCTCAATCTTCAATCATCAATATTCAACCTTCAGTCCTCAATCCTCAATCCTCAATCCTTAAACCTCAATCCTCAACCGTCAGTCCTGGTCCTCAAACCTCAACCCTCAATCCTCAATCCTCAATCTTCAATCATCAATACTCAATCTTCAATCCTCAATCCTCAATCCTCAATCCTCAATCCTCAATCCTCAATATTCAACGCACAACCCTCAACCATCGATCCTCAATTCTCAATACCCAAAAGAATATCCTGAATTCTCCTGGTTCAATACTCAATCCACAATATTCAATAATCAAATCTCAGTCCTCAAACATCAATTCTCAACACGCAATCCTCAACACTCAGTCCTCTCTCTTCAATCCTCCATCCTCAATCCTCAATCCTCAAGCGTCAATCCTCAATTCTCAATCCTCAACCGTCAGTCCTCGTCCTCAAACCTCAACCCCCAATGCTCAAACCTCAATACCCAATCCTCAATCTTCAATCCTCAAACCTCAATCCTCAATCCTCAATCCTCAATCCTCAATCCACAATCTTCAATCCTCAATCCTCAGTCCACAAACCTCAATTCTGAATCCTCAATCCTGAGTCCTCAATCTTCCGCCCTCAGTCCTCAGCAATCAGTAGTCAATCCTCAATCCTCAGTAGAATATCCTCAATTCACAGCTTTCAACACTCAATACTCGATCTGCAATCTTCAAACCACTATCCACAAACATCAATTCTCATCACTGAACCCGCAACACTCAGTCCTCAATGTTCATTCCTCAATCCTCAATTCTCTACCTTCAATCCTCATTACTGAACCTTCAATCCTTAGTCCTCAATCCTCAATCTTCAATCCTCAATCCTCAATCCTCATTCTCAATCCTCAATCCTCAGTCCTCAGTCCTCAAACCTCAAACCTCAACCCTCAGCCCTCATCCTCAATCTTCAATTCTCAATCCTCAATTCTCAGTCCTCAATACTCAAACCTCAATCGTCAATCCTCAATCCTCAATCCTCAATCTTCAATCCTCAATCCTCAATCCTCAATCCTCAATCCTCAATCCTCAATCTTCATTCCTCAATACTCAATCTACAATCCTCAATCCTCAATCCTCAATCCTCAATGCTCAATCCTCAATCCTCAATCCCCAACCCTCAATCTTCAATCCTCAATACTCAATCTGCAATCCTCAATCTTCAATCCTCAATACTCAATCCTCATTCTTCAATCCTCAATGCCCAGGCCTCAATCTTCAATCCTCAATCCTCAATCCTCAATTCTCAATCCTCAATCCTCAATCATCAATCCTCAATCCTCAGTCCTCAATCCTCAATCCTCAATCCTCAATCCTCAATGTTCAATCCGCAATACACAATCCTCAATCTTCAATCCCCAATCCTCAATCCTCAATCCTCAAACCTCAATCCTCAACCCTCAACCCTCAGTCCTCGAACCTCAAACCTGTATCCTCAATCCTGAATCCTCAATCTTCAGACCTCAGTCCTCAACAATCAGTTGTCAATTATCAATCCTCAATAGAATATTATCAATTCACAGTTTTCAATACTCAATACTCAATCTGCAATTTTCAAATCTTTATTCACAAACATCAATTCTCATCATTCAACACTCAACACTCAGTCCCCAACCCTCAATCTTCAATACTCAATCCTCAATCCTCAATCCTCGATCCTCAATCTTCAATCCTCAATACTCTATCTTCAATCCTCCATCCTCAATCGTCAATCCTCAATCCTCAATCCTGAATCCTCAATCCTCAATCCTCAATATTCAACGCACAACCCTCAACCATCGATCCTCAATTCTCAATACCCAAAAGAATATCCTGAATTCTCCTGGTTCAATACTCAATCCACAATATTCAATAATCAAATCTCAGTCCTCAAACATCAATTCTCAACACGCAATCCTCAACACTCAGTCCTCTCTCTTCAATCCTCCATCCTCAATCCTCAATCCTCAAGCGTCAATCCTCAATTCTCAATCCTCAACCGTCAGTCCTCGTCCTCAAACCTCAACCCCAATGCTCAAACCTCAATACCCAATCCTCAATCTTCAATCCTCAAACCTCAATCCTCAATCCTCAATCCTCAATCCTCAATCCACAATCTTCAATCCTCAATCCTCAGTCCACAAACCTCAATTCTGAATCCTCAATCCTGAGTCCTGAATCTTCCGCCCTCAGTCCTCAGCAATCAGTAGTCAATCCTCAATCCTCAGTAGAATATCCTCAATTCACAGCTTTCAACACTCAATACTCGATCTGCAATCTTCAAACCACTATCCACAAACATCAATTCTCATCACTGAACCCGCAACACTCAGTCCTCAATGTTCAATCCTCAATCCTCAATTCTCTACCTTCAATCCTCATTACTGAACCTTCAATCCTTAGTCCTCAATCCTCAATCTTCAATCCTCAATCCTCAATCCTCATTCTCAATCCTCAATCCTCAGTCCTCAGTCCTCAAACCTCAATCCTCAACCCTCAGCCCTCATCCTGAATACTCAATCCTCAATCCTCAATCCTCAATCTTCAATCCTCAATACTCAATCTTCAATCCTCAATCCTCAGTCCTCAATCTTCAATCCTGAATCCTCAAACCTGAATCCTCAGTCTTCAGACCTCAGTCCTCAACAATCAGTTGTCAATCCTCAATCCTCAATAGTATATCCTCAATTCACAGGTTTCAATACTCAATACTCAACCTGAAATCTTCAAATCTCTATCCACAATCATCAATTCTCATCACTCAACCCTCAACACTCAGTCCCCAATCCTCAATCCTCAATCCTCAATCCTCAATCCTCAATCCTCAATTTTCAATCCTCAATACTCAGTCATCAATCCTCAATACTAAATCCTCAATCCTCAATCCTCAGTCCTCAATCCACAATCCTCAATCCTCAAACCTCAATCCTCAATCGTCAGCCCTCGTCCTCAGTCCTCAACACTCAATCCTCAATCCTCATTCTTCAATCATCAATACTCAATCTTCAATCCTGAATCCTCAAACCTGAATCCTCAGTCTTCAGACCTCAGTCCTCAACCATCAGTTGTCAATCCTCAATCCTCAATAGTATATCCTCAATTCACAGGTTTCAATACTCAATACTCAACCTGAAATCTTCAAATCTCTATCCACAATCATCAATTCTCATCACTCAACCCTCAACACTCAGTCCCCATCCTCAATCTTCAATCCTCAACCCTCAATCCTCAATCCTCAATCCTCAATCCTCAATCCTCAACCCTCGTTCTTCAATCCTCAATACCCAATCCTCAATCTTCAATCCTCAATCCTCAATCCTCAATTCTCAATCCTCAATCCTCAGTCCTCAGTCCTCAAACCTCAATTCCCAACCCTCAGCCCTCATCCTGAATCCTCAATCCTCAATCCTCAATCCTCAATCTTCAATCCTCAATACTCAATCTTCAATCCTCAATCCTCAGTAATCAAACTTCAATCCTCAATGCTCAATGCTCAATCCTCAATCCTCAGCCCTCAGTCCTCAATCCTCAATCCTCAAACCTCAATCCTCAACCGTCAGTCCTCGTCCTCAAACCTCAACCCTCAATCCTCAATCCTCAATCTTCAATCATCAATACACAACCTTCAATCCTCAATCCCCAATCCTCAATCCTCAATCCTCAATATTCAACGCACAACCCTCAACCATCAATCCTCAACACTCAACCATCAATCCTCAATTCTCAATACTCAATAGAATATCCTGAATTCTCATGGTTCAATACTCAACCCAAAATATTCAATAATCAAATCTCAATCCTCAAACATCAATTCTCAACGCTCAATCCTCAACACTCAGTCCTCTCTCTTCAATCCTCCATCATCAATCCTCAATCCTCAAGCGTCAATCCTCAATCCTCAGTCCTCAATCCTCAACCATCAATCCTCAGACCTCAAACCTCCACCCCGAATCCTCAATCCTGAATCCTCAATCTTCAGCCATAAGTCCTCAACAATCGATTGTCAATCCTCAATCCTCAATAGAATATCCTCAATTCACAGTTTTCAACACTCAATCCCCATTCTTCAATCTTCAAACCTCAATCCACAAACATCAATTCTCATCACGCAACCCTCAACACTCAGTCCTCAATCTTCAATCCTCAATCCTCAATCCTCAATCTTCAATCCTCAATACTCAATCTTCAACCCTCAATCCTCAATTCTCAATCCTCAATGCTCAATACTCAATCGTCAATCCTCAATCCCCAATCCTCAATCTTCAATCCTCAATCCTCAATCCTCAATCCTCAATCCTCAATCTTCAATCCTCAATACTCAATCTTCAATCCTCAATCCTCAAACCTCAATCCTCAATCCTCAATCCTCAATCCTCAGTCCTCACTCCTCAATCCTCATTCTTCAATCCTCAATACCGAATCCTCAATCTCCAATCCTCAATCCTCAATCCTCAATCCTCAATCCTCAATCCTCAGTCCTCACTCCTCAATCCTCATTCTTCAATCCTCAATCCTCAATGTTCAATCCGCAATACACAATCCTCAATCTTCAATCCCCAATCCTCAATCCTCAATCCTCAAACCTCAATCCTCAACCCTCAACCCTCAGTCCTCGAACGTCAAACCTGTATCCTCAATCCTGAATCCTCAATCTTCAGACCTCAGTCCTCAACAATCAGTTGTCAATTATCAATCCTCAATAGAATATTATCAATTCACAGTTTTCAATACTCAATACTCAATCTGCAATTTTCAAATCTTTATTCACAAACATCAATTCTCATCATTCAACACTCAACACTCAGTCCCCAACCCTCAATCTTCAATACTCAATCCTCAATCCTCAATCCTCGATCCTCAATCTTCAATCCTCAATACTCAATCTTCAATCCTCCATCCTCAATCGTCAATCCTCAATCCTCAATCCTGAATCCTCAATCCTCAATCCTCAATATTCAACGCACAACCCTCAACCATCGATCCTCAATTCTCAATACCCAAAAGAATATCCTGAATTCTCCTGGTTCAATACTCAATCCACAATATTCAATAATCAAATCTCAGTCCTCAAACATCAATTCTCAACACGCAATCCTCAACACTCAGTCCTCTCTCTTCAATCCTCCATCCTCAATCCTCAATCCTCAAGCGTCAATCCTCAATTCTCAATTCTCAACCGTCAGTCCTCGTCCTCAAACCTCAACCCCCAATGCTCAAACCTCAATACCCAATCCTCAATCTTCAATCCTCAAACCTCAATCCTCAATCCTCAATCCTCAATCCTCAATCCTCAACCCTCGTTCTTCAATCCTCAATACCCAATCCTCAATCTTCAATCCTCAATCCTCAATCCTCAATTCTCAATCCTCAATCCTCAGTCCTCAGTCCTCAAACCTCAATTCCCAACCCTCAGCCCTCATCCTGAATCCTCAATCCTCAATCCTCAATCCTCAATCTTCAATCCTCAATACTCAATCTTCAATCCTCAATCCTCAGTAATCAAACTTCAATCCTCAATGCTCAATGCTCAATCCTCAATCCTCAGTCCTCAGTCCTCAATCCTCAATCCTCAAACCTCAATCCTCAACCGTCAGTCCTCGTCCTCAAACCTCAACCCTCAATCCTCAATCCTCAATCTTCAATCATCAATACACAACCTTCAATCCTCAATCCCCAATCCTCAATCCTCAATCCTCAATATTCAACGCACAACCCTCAACCATCAATCCTCAACACTCAACCATCAATCCTCAAATCTCAATCCTCAAACATCAATTCTCAACACTCAATCCTCAACACTCAGTCCTCTCTCTTCAATCCTCCATCATCAATCCTCAATCCTCAAGCGTCAATCCTCAATCCTCAATCCTCAATCCTCAACCATCAATCCTCAGACCTCAAACCTCCACCCCGAATCCTCAATCCTGAATCCTCAATCTTCAGCCATAAGTCCTCAACAATCAATTGTCAATCCTCAATCCTCAATAGAATATCCTCAATTCACAGTTTTCAACACTCAATCCCCATTCTTCAATCTTCAAACCTCAATCCACAAACATCAATTCTCATCACGCAACCCTCAACACTCAGTCCTCAATCTTCAATCCTCAATCCTCAATCCTCAATCTTCAATCCTCAATACTCAATCTTCAACCCTCAATCCTCAATTCTCAATCCTCAATGCTCAATACTCAATCGTCAATCCTCAATCCCCAATCCTCAATCTTCAATCCTCAATCCTCAATCCTCAATCCTCAATCCTCAATCTTCAATCCTCAATACTCAATCTTCAATCCTCAATCCTCAAACCTCAATCCTCAATACTCAATCCTCAATCCTCAGTCCTCACTCCTCAATCCTCATTCTTCAATTCTCAATACCGAATCCTCAATCTCCAATCCTCAATCCTCAATCCTCAATTCTCAATCCTCAATCCTCAATCCTCAGACTTCAAACACCAATACTCAACCCTCAGTCCTCGCCCTCAATCCACAACCCTCAATCCTCAATCCTCAATCTTCAATCATTAATATTCAATCTTCAATCTTCAATCCTCAGTCCTCAATCCTCAACCCTCAATCCTCAACGTTCAATCCTCAATACCCAATCCTCAGTCTTCCATGCTCAATACTCAATACTCAATCCTCAATCCTCAATACTACGTCCTCAATCCTCAATTTTCAATCCTCAACACTCAATCTTCAATCCTCAACACTCAATCCTCAATCCTCATTCTTCAATCATCAATACTCAATCTTCAATCCTCAATCCTCAATCTTCAATCCTCAATCCTCAATTCTCAGTCCTCAATACTCAATCCTCAATCGTCAATCCTCAATCCTCAATCCTCAATCTTCAATCCTCAATCCTCAATCCTCAATCCTCAATCCTCAATCCTCAATCCTCAATCCTCAATCTTCATTCCTCAATACTCAATCTACAATCCTCAATCCTAAATCCTCAATCCTCAATGCTCAATCCTCAATCCTCAATCCTCAACCCTCAATCTTCAATCCTCAATACTCAATCTGCAATCCTCAATCTTCAATCCTCAATACTCAATCCTCATTCTTCAATCCTCAATGCCCAGGTCTCAATCTTCAATCCTCAATCCTCAATCATCAATTCTCAATCCTCAATCCTCAATCATCAATCCTCAATCCTCAGTCCTCAATCCTCAATCCTCAATCCTCAATCCTCAATGTTCAATCCGCAATACACAATCCTCAATCTTCAATCCCCAATCCTCAATCCTCAATCCTCAAACCTCAATCCTCAACCCTCAACCCTCAGTCCTCGAACCTCAAACCTGTATCCTCAATCCTGAATCCTCAATCTTCAGACCTCAGTCCTCAACAATCAGTTGTCAATTATCAATCCTCAATAGAATATTATCAATTCACAGTTTTCAATACTCAATACTCAATCTGCAATTTTCAAATCTTTATTCACAAACATCAATTCTCATCATTCAACACTCAACACTCAGTCCCCAACCCTCAATCTTCAATACTCAATCCTCAATCCTCAATCCTCGATCCTCAATCTTCAATCCTCAATACTCAATCTTCAATCCTCCATCCTCAATCGTCAATCCTCAATCCTCAATCCTCAATCGCCAGGCTTCAATCCTCAATGCTCATTTTTGAATCCTAAATCCTCAATCCTCAATCCTCATTCCTCAATCCTCATTCTTCAATCCTCAACACCCAATCCTCAATCTTCAATCCTCAATCCTCAATCCTCAACTCTCAGCCCTCAATCCTCATTCCTCAGTCCACAAACCTCAATCCTCAACCCTCAGCCCTCATCCTCAATCCTCAATCCTCAATCTTCAATCCTCAATCCTCAGTCCTCAGTTCTCAACCCTCAATCCTCAGTCCTCAGTCCTCAAACCCCTACCCTCAACCCTCAGCCCTCATCCTCAATCCTCAATCCTCAATCCTCAATCCTCAATACTCAATCTTCAATCCTCAATACTCAATCTTCAATAATCAATCCTCAATTCTCAATCCTCAACACTCAATACTCAATCGTCAATCCTCAATCCTCAATCCTCAATTCTCAATCCTCAGTGCTCAATACTCAATCGTCAATCCTCAATCCCCAATCCTCAATCTTCAATCCTCAATCCTCACTCCTCAATCCTCAATCCTCAATCTTCAAACCTCAATACTCAATCTTCAATCCTCAATCCTCAAACCTCAATCCTCAATCCTCAATCCTCAATCCTCAGTCCTCACTCCTCAATCCTCATTCTTCAATCCTCAATACCGAAACCTCAATCTTCAATCCCCAATCCTCAATCCTCATTTCTTAATCCTCAATCCTCAATCCTCAGACTTCAAACACCAATACTCAACCCTCAGTCCTCGTCCTCAATCCACAACCCTCAATACTCAATCCTCAATCTTCAATCATTAATATTCAATCTTCAATATTCAATCCTCAATCCTCAATCCTCAACCCTCAATCCTCAACGTTCAATCCTCAATACCCAATCCTCAGTCTTCCATCCTCAATACTCAATACTCAATCCTCAATCCTCAATACTCCGTCCTCAATCCTCAATCTTCAATCCTCAATACTCAATCTTCAATCCTCAATCCTCAATCCGTAATCCTCAATCTTCAATCCTCAATACTGAATCTTCAATCCTTATTCCTCAATCCTCAATCCTCAATCCTCCATCCTCAATCCTCAGTCCTCAAACCTCAATCCTGAATCCTCAAACCTGAATCCTCAGTCTTCAGACCTCAGTCCTCAACAATCAGGTGTCAATCCTCAATCCTCAATAGAATATCCTCAATTCACAGGTTTCAATACTCAATACTCAACCTGAAATCTTCAAATCTCTATCCACAATCATCAATTCTCATCACTCAACCCTCAACACTCAGTCCCCAATCCTCAATCTTCAATCCTCAATCCTCAATCCTCAATCCTCAATCCTCAATTTTCAATCCTCAATACTCAGTCATCAATCCTCAATACTAAATCCTCAATCCTCAATCCTCAGTCCTCAATCCACAATCCTCAATCCTCAAACCTCAATCCTCAATCGTCAGACCTCGTCCTCAATCCTCAACACTCAATCCTCAATCCTCATTCTTCAATCATCAATACTCAATCTTCAATCCTCAATCCTCAATCTTCAATCCTCAATCCTCAATTCTCAGTCCTCAATACTCAATCCTCAATCGTCAATCCTCAATCCTCAATCCTCAATCTTCAATCCTCAATCCTCAATCCTCAATCCTCAATCCTCAATCTTCATTCCTCAATACTCAATCTACAATCCTCAATCCTCAATCCTCAATCCTCAATCCTCAATGCTCAATCCTCAATCCTCAATCCTCAACCCACAATCTTCAATCCTCAATACTCAATCTGCAATCCTCAATCTTCAATCCTCAATCTTCAATCCTCAATCCTCAATCCTCATTCTTCAATCCTCAATGCCCAGGCCTCAATCTTCAATCCTCAATCCTCAATCCTCAATCTTCAATCCTCAATCCTCAATTCTCAGTCCTCAATACTCAATCCTCAATCGTCAATCCTCAATCCTCAATCCTCAATCTTCAATCCTCAATCCTCAATCCTCAATCCTCAATCCTCAATCTTCATTCCTCAATACTCAATCTTCAATCCTCAATCCTCAGTCCACAAACCTCAATTCTGAATCCTCAATCCTGGGTCCTCAATCTTCAGCCCTCAGTCCTCAGCAATCAGTAGTCAATCCTCAATACTCAGTAGAATATCCTCAATTCACAGCTTTCAACACTCAATACTCGATCTGCAATCTTCAAACCACTATCCACATACATCAATTCTCATCACTCAACCCTCAACACACAGTCCTCAATGTTCAATCCTCAATCATCAATTCTCTATCTTCAATCCTCATTACTGAACCTTCAATCCTCAATCCTCAATCCTCAATCTTCAATCCTCAATCCTCAATCCTCAATTCTCAATCCTCAATCCTCAGTCCTCAGTCCTCAAACCTCAATCCTCAACCCTCAGCCCTCATCCTGAATCCTCAATCCTCAATCCTCAATCCTCAATCTTCAATCCTCAATACTCAATCTTCAATCCTCAATACTCAATCTTCAATCCTCCATCCTCAATCGTCAATCCTCAATCCTCAATCCTCAATCGCCAGGCTTCAATCCTCAATACTCAATCTTGAATCCTAAATCCTCAATCCTCAATCCTCATTCCTCAATCCTCATTCTTCAATCCTCAACACCCAATCCTCAATCTTCAATCCTTAATCCTCAATCCTCAACTCTCAATCCTCAATCCTCATTCCTCAGTCCACAAACCTCAATCCTCAACCCTCAGCCCTTATCCTCAATCCTCAATCCTCAATCTTCAATCCTCAATCCTCAGTCCTCAGTTCTCAACCCTCACTCCTCAGTCCTCAGTCCTCAAACCCCTACCCTCAACCCTCAGCCCTCATCCTCAATCCTCGATCCTCAATCCTCAATCCTCAATACTCAATCTTCAATCCTCAATACTCAATCTTCAATAATCAATCCTCAATTCTCAATCCTCAATACTCAATACTCAATCGTCAATCCTCAATCCCCAATCCTCAATCTTCAATCCTCAAACCTCAATCCTCAATCCTCAATCCTCAATCTTCAATCCTCAATACTCAATCTGCAATCCTCAATCCTCAGTCCGCAATCCTCAATCCTCGATACTCAATCCTCAATCTTCAATCCTCAATACTCAGTCTTCAATCCTCGACCCTCAATACTCAATCCTCAATCCTCATTCTTCATTCCTCAATACCCAATCCTCAATCTTCAATCCTCAATCCTCAATCCTCAATTCTCAATCCTCAATCCTCAATCCTCATGACCTCAAACAGCCATACTCAACCCTCAGACCTCGTCCTCAATCCACAACCATCAATACTGAATCCTCAATCTTCAATCATCAATATTCAACCTTCAGTCCTCAATCCGCAATCCTCAATCCTTAAACCTCAACCCTCAACCGTCAGTCCTCGTCCTCAAACCTCAACCCTCAACACTCAATCCTCAATCTTCAATCATCAATACTCAATCTTCAATCCTCAATCCTCAATCCTCAATCCTCAATCCTCTATCCTCAATATTGAACGCACAACCCTCAACCATCAATCCTCAATACTCAACCATCAATCCTCAGTTCTCAATACCCAAAAGAATATCCTGAATTCTCCTGGTTCAATACTCAATCCACAATATTCAATAATCAAATCTCAGTCCTCAAACATCAATTCTCAACACGCAATCCTCAACGCTCAGTCCACTCTCTTCAATCCTCCATCCTCAATCCTCAATCCTCAAGCGTCAATCCTCAATTCTCAATCCTCAACCGTCAGTCCCCGTCCTCAAACCTCAATCCTCAACCCTCAGCCCTCATCCTGAATCCTCAATCCTCAATCCTCAATACTCAATCTGCAATCCTCAATCTTCAATCCTCAATCTTCAATCCTCAATCCTCAATCCTCATTCTTCAATCCTCAATGCCCAGGCCTCAATCTTCAATCCTCAATCCTCAATCCTCAATCTTCAATCCTCAATCCTCAATTCTCAGTCCTCAATACTCAATCCTCAATCGTCAATCCTCAATCCTCAATCCTCAATCTTCAATCCTCAATCCTCAATCCTCAATCCTCAATCCTCAATCTTCATTCCTCAATACTCAATCTTCAATCCTCAATCCTCAGTCCACAAACCTCAATTCTGAATCCTCAATCCTGGGTCCTCAATCTTCAGCCCTCAGTCCTCAGCAATCAGTAGTCAATCCTCAATACTCAGTAGAATATCCTCAATTCACAGCTTTCAACACTCAATACTCGATCTGCAATCTTCAAACCACTATCCACATACATCAATTCTCATCACTCAACCCTCAACACACAGTCCTCAATGTTCAATCCTCAATCATCAATTCTCTATCTTCAATCCTCATTACTGAACCTTCAATCCTCAATCCTCAATCCTCAATCTTCAATCCTCAATCCTCAATCCTCAATTCTCAATCCTCAATCCTCAGTCCTCAGTCCTCAAACCTCAATCCTCAACCCTCAGCCCTCATCCTGAATCCTCATTCCTCAATCCTCAATCCTCAATCCTCAATCTTCAATCCTCAATACTCAATCTTCAATCCTCAATCCTCAGTCCTCAATCTTCAATCCTCAATGCTCAATGCTCTATCCTCAATCCTCAGACCTCAGTCCTCAATCCTCAATCCTCAATCCTCAGTCCTCGAACCTCAAACCTGTATCCTCAATCCTGAATCCTCAATCTTCAGACCTCAGTCCTCAACAATCAGTTGTCAATTATCAATTCTCAATAGAATATTATCAATTCACAGTTTTCAATACTCAATACTCAATCTGCAATTTTCAAATCTTTATTCACAAACATCAATTCTCATCATTCAACACTCAACACTCAGTCCCCAACCCTCAATCTTCAATACTCAATCCTCAATCCTCAATCCTCGATCCTCAATCTTCAATCCTCAATACTCAATCTTCAATCCTCCATCCTCAATCGTCAATCCTCAATCCTCAATCCTCAATCGCCAGGCTTCAATCCTCAATACTCAATCTTGAATCCTAAATCCTCAATCCTCAATCCTCATTCCTCAATCCTCATTCTTCAATCCTCAACACCCAATCCTCAATCTTCAATCCTTAATCCTCAATCCTCAACTCTCAATCCTCAATCCTCATTCCTCAGTCCACAAACCTCAATCCTCAACCCTCAGCCCTTATCCTCAATCCTCAATCCTCAATCTTCAATCCTCAATCCTCAGTCCTCAGTTCTCAACCCTCACTCCTCAGTCCTCAGTCCTCAAACCCCTACCCTCAACCCTCAGCCCTCATCCTCAATCCTCGATCCTCAATCCTCAATCCTCAATACTCAATCTTCAATCCTCAATACTCAATCTTCAATAATCAATCCTCAATTCTCAATCCTCAATACTCAATACTCAATCGTCAATCCTCAATCCCCAATCCTCAATCTTCAATCCTCAAACCTCAATCCTCAATCCTCAATCCTCAATCTTCAATCCTCAATACTCAATCTGCAATCCTCAATCCTCAGTCCGCAATCCTCAATCCTCGATACTCAATCCTCAATCTTCAATCCTCAATACTCAGTCTTCAATCCTCGACCCTCAATACTCAATCCTCAATCCTCATTCTTCATTCCTCAATACCCAATCCTCAATCTTCAATCCTCAATCCTCAATCCTCAATTCTCAATCCTCAATCCTCAATCCTCATGACCTCAAACAGCCATACTCAACCCTCAGACCTCGTCCTCAATCCACAACCATCAATACTGAATCCTCAATCTTCAATCATCAATATTCAACCTTCAGTCCTCTATCCGCAATCCTCAATCCTTAAACCTCAACCCTCAACCGTCAGTCCTCGTCCTCAAACCTCAACCCTCAACACTCAATCCTCAATCTTCAATCATCAATACTCAATCTTCAATCCTCAATCCTCAATCCTCAATCCTCAATCCTCTATCCTCAATATTCAACGCACAACCCTCAACCATCAATCCTCAATACTCAACCATCAATCCTCAGTTCTCAATACCCAAAAGAATATCCTGAATTCTCCTGGTTCAATACTCAATCCACAATATTCAATAATCAAATCTCAGTCCTCAAACATCAATTCTCAACACGCAATCCTCAACGCTCAGTCCACTCTCTTCAATCCTCCATCCTCAATCCTCAATCCTCAAGCGTCAATCCTCAATTCTCAATCCTCAACCGTCAGTCCCCGTCCTCAAACCTCAATCCTCAACCCTCAGCCCTCATCCTGAATCCTCAATCCTCAATCCTCAATCCTCAATCCTCAATCTTCAATCCTCAATACTCAATCTTCAATCCTCAATCCTCAGTCCTCAATCTTCAATCCTCAATGCTCAATGCTCTATCCTCAATCCTCAGTCCTCAGTCCTCAGTCCTCAATCCTCAATCCTCAAACCTCAATCTTCAACCGTCAGTCCTCGTCCTCAAACCACAACCCTCAATCCTCAATCCTCAAACTTCAATCATCAATACTCAACCTTCAATCCTCAATCCCCAATCCTCAATCCTCAATCCTCAATCCTCAATATTCAACGCACAACCCTCAACCATCAATCCTCAACACTCAACCGTCAATCCTCAATTCTCAATACTCAATAGAATATCCTGAATTCTCATGATTCAACACTCAATCCAAAATATTCAATAATCAAATCTCAATCCTCAAACATCAATTCTCAACACTCAATCCTCAACACTCAGTCCTCTCTCTTCAATCCTCCATCATCAATCCTCAATCCTCAAGCGTCAATCCTCAATCCTCAATCCTTAATCCTCAACCATCAATCCTCAGACCGCAAACCTCCACCCCGAATCCTCAATCCTGAATCCTCAATCTTCAGCCATAAGTCCTCAGCAATCAATTGTCAATCCTCAATCCTCAATAGAATATCCTCAATTGACAGTTTTCAATACTCAATCCCCATTCTTCAATCTTCAAATCTCAATCCACAAACATCAATTCTCATCACGCAACCCTCAACACTCAGTCCTCAATCTTCAATCCTCAATCCTCAATCCTCAATCTTCAATCCTCAATACTCTGTCTTCAATCCTCAATCCTCAATCCTCAATCCTCAATCCTCAATCTTCAATCCTCAATACTCAATCTTCAATCCTCAATCCTCAATCCTCAATCCTCAATCTTCAATCCTCAATCCTCAAACCTCAATCTTCAATCCTCAATACTCAATCTGCAATCCTCAATCTTCAATCCTCAATCCTCAATCCTCATTCTTCAATCCTCAATGCCGAGGCCTCAATCTTCAATCCTCAATCCTCAATCCTCAATTCTCAATCCTCAATCCTCAATCATCAATCCTCAATCCTCAGTCCTCAATCCTCAATCCTCAATCCTCAATCCTCAATGTTCAATCCGCAATACACAATCCTCAATCTTCAATCCCCAATCCTCAATCCTCAATCCTCAAACCTCAATTCTCAACCCTCAATCCTCAGTCCTCGAACCTCAAACCTGTATCCTCAATCCTGAATCCTCAATCTTCAGACCTCAGTCCTCAACAATCAGTTGTCAATTATCAATCCTCAATAGAATATTATCAATTCACAGTTTTCAATACTCAATACTCAATCTGCAATTTTCAAATCTTTATTCACAAACATCAATTCTCATCATTCAACACTCAACACTCAGTCCCCAACCCTCAATCTTCAATACTCAATCCTCAATCCTCAATCCTCGATCCTCAATCTTCATTCCTCAATACTCAATTTCAATCCTCCATCCTCAATCGTCAATCCTCAATCCTCAATCCTCAATCTTCAATCCTCAATCCTCAATCCTCAATCCTCAATCCTCAATCTTCATTCCTCAATACTCAATCTACAATCCTCAATCCTCAATCCTCAATCCTCAATCCTCAATGCTCAATCCTCAATCCTCAATCCTCAACCCACAATCTTCAATCCTCAATACTCAATCTGCAATCCTCAATCTTCAATCCTCAATCTTCAATCCTCAATCCTCAATCCTCATTCTTCAATCCTCAATGCCCAGGCCTCAATCTTCAATCCTCAATCCTCAATCCTCAATCTTCAATCCTCAATCCTCAATTCTCAGTCCTCAATACTCAATCCTCAATCGTCAATCCTCAATCCTCAATCCTCAATCTTCAATCCCCAATCCTCAATCCTCAATCCTCAATCCTCAATCTTCATTCCTCAATACTCAATATTCAATCCTCAATCCTCAGTCCACAAACCTCAATTCTGAATCCTCAATCCTGGGTCCTCAATCTTCAGCCCTCAGTCCTCAGCAATCAGTAGTCAATCCTCAATACTCAGTAGAATATCCTCAATTCACAGCTTTCAACACTCAATACTCGATCTGCAATCTTCAAACCACTATCCACAAACATCAATTCTCATCACTCAACCCTCAACACACAGTCCTCAATGTTCAATCCTCAATCATCAATTCTCTATCTTCAATCCTCATTACTGAACCTTCAATCCTCAATCCTCAATCCTCAATCTTGAATCCTCAATCCTCAATCCTCAATTCTCAATCCTCAATCCTCAGTCCTCAGTCCTCAAACCTCAATCCTCAACCCTCAGCCCTCATCCTGAATCCTCAATCCTCAATCCTCAATCCTCAATCTTCAATCCTCAATACTCAATCTTCAATCCTCAATCCTCAGTCCTCAATCTTCAATCCTCAATGCTCAATGCTCTATCCTCAATCCTCAGACCTCAGTCCTCAATCCTCAATCCTCAATCCTCAGTCCTCGAACCTCAAACCTGTATCCTCAATCCTGAATCCTCAATCTTCAGACCTCAGTCCTCAACAATCAGTTGTCAATTATCAATCCTCAATAGAATATTATCAATTCACAGTTTTCAATACTCAATACTCAATCTGCAATTTTCAAATCTTTATTCACAAACATCAATTCTCATCATTCAACACTCAACACTCAGTCCCCAACCCTCAATCTTCAATACTCAATCCTCAATCCTCAATCCTCGATCCTCAATCTTCAATCCTCAATACTCAATCTTCAATCCTCCATCCTCAATCGTCAATCCTCAATCCTCAATCCTCAATCGCCAGGCTTCAATCCTCAATACTCAATCTTGAATCCTAAATCCTCAATCCTCAATCCTCATTCCTCAATCCTCATTCTTCAATCCTCAACACCCAATCCTCAATCTTCAATCCTTAATCCTCAATCCTCAACTCTCAATCCTCAATCCTCATTCCTCAGTCCACAAACCTCAATCCTCAACCCTCAGCCCTTATCCTCAATCCTCAATCCTCAATCTTCAATCCTCAATCCTCAGTCCTCAGTTCTCAACCCTCACTCCTCAGTCCTCAGTCCTCAAACCCCTACCCTCAACCCTCAGCCCTCATCCTCAATCCTCGATCCTCAATCCTCAATCCTCAATACTCAATCTTCAATCCTCAATACTCAATCTTCAATAATCAATCCTCAATTCTCAATCCTCAATACTCAATACTCAATCGTCAATCCTCAATCCCCAATCCTCAATCTTCAATCCTCAAACCTCAATCCTCAATCCTCAATCCTCAATCTTCAATCCTCAATACTCAATCTGCAATCCTCAATCCTCAGTCCGCAATCCTCAATCCTCGATACTCAATCCTCAATCTTCAATCCTCAATACTCAGTCTTCAATCCTCGACCCTCAATACTCAATCCTCAATCCTCATTCTTCATTCCTCAATACCCAATCCTCAATCTTCAATCCTCAATCCTCAATCCTCAATTCTCAATCCTCAATCCTCAATCCTCATGACCTCAAACAGCCATACTCAACCCTCAGACCTCGTCCTCAATCCACAACCATCAATACTGAATCCTCAATCTTCAATCATCAATATTCAACCTTCAGTCCTCAATCCGCAATCCTCAATCCTTAAACCTCAACCCTCAACCGTCAGTCCTCGTCCTCAAACCTCAACCCTCAACACTCAATCCTCAATCTTCAATCATCAATACTCAATCTTCAATCCTCAATCCTCAATCCTCAATCCTCAATCCTCTATCCTCAATATTCAACGCACAACCCTCAACCATCAATCCTCAATACTCAACCATCAATCCTCAGTTCTCAATACCGAAAAGAATATCCTGAATTCTCCTGGTTCAATACTCAATCCACAATATTCAATAATCAAATCTCAGTCCTCAAACATCAATTCTCAACACGCAATCCTCAACGCTCAGTCCACTCTCTTCAATCCTCCATCCTCAATCCTCAATCCTCAAGCGTCAATCCTCAATTCTCAATCCTCAACCGTCAGTCCCCGTCCTCAAACCTCAATCCTCAACCCTCAGCCCTCATCCTGAATCCTCAATCCTCAATCCTCAATCCTCAATCCTCAATCTTCAATCCTCAATACTCAATCTTCAATCCTCAATCCTCAGTCCTCAATCTTCAATCCTCAATGCTCAATGCTCCATCCTCAATCCTCAGTCCTCAGTCCTCAGTCCTCAATCCTCAATCCTCAAACCTCAACCCTCAACCGTCAGTCCTCGTCCTCAAACCTCAACCCTCAACACTCAATCCTCAATCTTCAATCATCAATACTCAATCTTCAATCCTCAATCCTCAATCCTCAATCCTCAATCCTCTATCCTCAATATTCAACGCACAACCCTCAACCATCAATCCTCAATACTCAACCATCAATCCTCAGTTCTCAATACCCAAAAGAATATCCTGAATTCTCCTGGTTCAATACTCAATCCACAATATTCAATAATCAAATCTCAGTCCTCAAACATCAATTCTCAACACGCAATCCTCAACGCTCAGTCCACTCTCTTCAATCCTCCATCCTCAATCCTCAATCCTCAAGCGTCAATCCTCAATTCTCAATCCTCAACCGTCAGTCCCCGTCCTCAAACCTCAATCCTCAACCCTCAGCCCTCATTCTGAATCCTCAATCCTCAATCCTCAATCCTCAATCCTCAATCTTCAATCCTCAATACTCAATCTTCAATCCTCAATCCTCAGTCCTCAATCTTCAATCCTCAATGCTCAATGCTCTATCCTCAATCCTCAGTCCTCAGTCCTCAGTCCTCAATCCTCAATCCTCAAACCTCAATCTTCAACCGTCAGTCCTCGTCCTCAAACCACAACCCTCAATCCTCAATCCTCAAACTTCAATCATCAATACTCAACCTTCAATCCTCAATCCCCAATCCTCAATCCTCAATCCTCAATCCTCAATATTCAACGCACAACCCTCAACCATCAATCCTCAACACTCAACCGTCAATCCTCAATTCTCAATACTCAATAGAATATCCTGAATTCTCATGATTCAACACTCAATCCAAAATATTCAATAATCAAATCTCAATCCTCAAACATCAATTCTCAACACTCAATCCTCAACACTCAGTCCTCTCTCTTCAATCCTCCATCATCAATCCTCAATCCTCAAGCGTCAATCCTCAATCCTCAATCCTTAATCCTCAACCATCAATCCTCAGACCGCAAACCTCCACCCCGAATCCTCAATCCTGAATCCTCAATCTTCAGCCATAAGTCCTCAGCAATCAATTGTCAATCCTCAATCCTCAATAGAATATCCTCAATTGACAGTTTTCAATACTCAATCCCCATTCTTCAATCTTCAAATCTCAATCCACAAACATCAATTCTCATCACGCAACCCTCAACACTCAGTCCTCAATCTTCAATCCTCAATCCTCAATCCTCAATCTTCAATCCTCAATACTCTGTCTTCAATCCTCAATCCTCAATCCTCAATCCTCAATCCTCAATCTTCAATCCTCAATACTCAATCTTCAATCCTCAATCCTCAATCCTCAATCCTCAATCTTCAATCCTCAATCCTCAAACCTCAATCTTCAATCCTCAATACTCAATCTGCAATCCTCAATCTTCAATCCTCAATCTTCAATCCTCAATCCTCAATCCTCATTCTTCAATCCTCAATGCCCAGGCCTCAATCTTCAATCCTCAATCCTCAATCCTCAATCTTCAATCCTCAATCCTCAATTCTCAGTCCTCAATACTCAATCCTCAATCGTCAATCCTCAATCCTCAATCCTCAATCTTCAATCCTCAATCCTCAATCCTCAATCCTCAATCCTCAATCTTCATTCCTCAATACTCAATCTTCAATCCTCAATCCTCAGTCCACAAACCTCAATTCTGAATCCTCAATCCTGGGTCCTCAATCTTCAGCCCTCAGTCCTCAGCAATCAGTAGTCAATCCTCAATACTCAGTAGAATATCCTCAATTCACAGCTTTCAACACTCAATACTCGATCTGCAATCTTCAAACCACTATCCACATACATCAATTCTCATCACTCAACCCTCAACACACAGTCCTCAATGTTCAATCCTCAATCATCAATTCTCTATCTTCAATCCTCATTACTGAACCTTCAATCCTCAATACTCAATCCTCAATCTTCAATCCTCAATCCTCAATCCTCAATTCTCAATCCTCAATCCTCAGTCCTCAGTCCTCAAACCTCAATCCTCAACCCTCAGCCCTCATCCTGAATCCTCAATCCTCAATCCTCAATCCTCAGTCTTCAATCCTCAATACTCAATCTTCAATCCTCAATCCTCAGTCCTCAATCTTCAATCCTCAATACTCAATCTGCAATCCTCAATCTTCAATCCTCAATCTTCAATCCTCAATCCTCAATCCTCATTCTTCAATCCTCAATGCCCAGGCCTCAATCTTCAATCCTCAATCCTCAATCCTCAATCTTCAATCCTCAATCCTCAATTCTCAGTCCTCAATACTCAATCCTCAATCGTCAATCCTCAATCCTCAATCCTCAATCTTCAATCCTCAATCCTCAATCCTCAATCCTCAATCCTCAATCTTCATTCCTCAATACTCAATCTTCAATCCTCAATCCTCAGTCCACAAACCTCAATTCTGAATCCTCAATCCTGGGTCCTCAATCTTCAGCCCTCAGTCCTCAGCAATCAGTAGTCAATCCTCAATACTCAGTAGAATATCCTCAATTCACAGCTTTCAACACTCAATACTCGATCTGCAATCTTCAAACCACTATCCACATACATCAATTCTCATCACTCAACCCTCAACACACAGTCCTCAATGTTCAATCCTCAATCATCAATTCTCTATCTTCAATCCTCATTACTGAACCTTCAATCCTCAATACTCAATCCTCAATCTTCAATCCTCAATCCTCAATCCTCAATTCTCAATCCTCAATCCTCAGTCCTCAGTCCTCAAACCTCAATCCTCAACCCTCAGCCCTCATCCTGAATCCTCAATCCTCAATCCTCAATCCTCAGTCTTCAATCCTCAATACTCAATCTTCAATCCTCAATCCTCAGTCCTCAATCTTCAATCCTCAATGCTCAATGCTCTATCCTCAATCCTCAGACCTCAGTCCTCAATCCTCAATCCTCAATCCTCAGTCCTCGAACCTCAAACCTGTATCCTCAATCCTGAATCCTCAATCTTCAGACCTCAGTCCTCAACAATCAGTTGTCAATTATCAATCCTCAATAGAATATTATCAATTCACAGTTTTCAATACTCAATACTCAATCTGCAATTTTCAAATCTTTATTCACAAACATCAATTCTCATCATTCAACACTCAACACTCAGTCCCCAACCCTCAATCTTCAATACTCAATCCTCAATCCTCAATCCTCGATCCTCAATCTTCAATCCTCAATACTCAATCTTCAATCCTCCATCCTCAATCGTCAATCCTCAATCCTCAATCCTCAATCGCCAGGCTTCAATCCTCAATACTCAATCTTGAATCCTAAATCCTCAATCCTCAATCCTCATTCCTCAATCCTCATTCTTCAATCCTCAACACCCAATCCTCAATCTTCAATCCTTAATCCTCAATCCTCAACTCTCAATCCTCAATCCTCATTCCTCAGTCCACAAACCTCAATCCTCAACCCTCAGCCCTTATCCTCAATCCTCAATCCTCAATCTTCAATCCTCAATCCTCAGTCCTCAGTTCTCAACCCTCACTCCTCAGTCCTCAGTCCTCAAACCCCTACCCTCAACCCTCAGCCCTCATCCTCAATCCTCGATCCTCAATCCTCAATCCTCAATACTCAATCTTCAATCCTCAATACTCAATCTTCAATAATCAATCCTCAATTCTCAATCCTCAATACTCAATACTCAATCGTCAATCCTCAATCCCCAATCCTCAATCTTCAATCCTCAAACCTCAATCCTCAATCCTCAATCCTCAATCTTCAATCCTCAATACTCAATCTGCAATCCTCAATCCTCAGTCCGCAATCCTCAATCCTCGATACTCAATCCTCAATCTTCAATCCTCAATACTCAGTCTTCAATCCTCGACCCTCAATACTCAATCCTCAATCCTCATTCTTCATTCCTCAATACCCAATCCTCAATCTTCAATCCTCAATCCTCAATCCTCAATTCTCAATCCTCAATCCTCAATCCTCATGACCTCAAACAGCCATACTCAACCCTCAGACCTCGTCCTCAATCCACAACCATCAATACTGAATCCTCAATCTTCAATCATCAATATTCAACCTTCAGTCCTCTATCCGCAATCCTCAATCCTTAAACCTCAACCCTCAACCGTCAGTCCTCGTCCTCAAACCTCAACCCTCAACACTCAATCCTCAATCTTCAATCATCAATACTCAATCTTCAATCCTCAATCCTCAATCCTCAATCCTCAATCCTCTATCCTCAATATTCAACGCACCACCCTCAACCATCAATCCTCAATACTCAACCATGAATCCTCAGTTCTCAATACCCAAAAGAATATCCTGAATTCTCCTGGTTCAATACTCAATCCACAATATTCAATAATCAAATCTCAGTCCTCAAACATCAATTCTCAAGACGCAATCCTCAACGCTCAGTCCACTCTCTTCAATCCTCCATCCTCAATCCTCAATCCTCAAGCGTCAATCCTCAATTCTCAATCCTCAACCGTCAGTCCCCGTCCTCAAACCTCAATCCTCAACCCTCAGCCCTCATCCTGAATCCTCAATCCTCAATCCTCAATCCTCAATCCTCAATCCTCAATCTTCAATCCTCAATACTCAATCTTCAATCCTCAATCCTCAGTCCTCAATCTTCAATCCTCAATGCTCAATGCTCTATCCTCAATCCTCAGTCCTCAGTCCTCAGTCCTCAATCCTCAATCCTCAAACCTCAATCCTCAACCGTCAGTCCTCGTCCTCAAACCTCAACCCTCAATCCTCAATCATCAATCTTCAATCATCAATACTCAACCTTCAATCCTCAATCCCCAATCCTCAATCCTCAATCCTCAATCCTCAACATTCAACGCACAACCCTCAACCATCAATCCTCAACACTCAACCATCAATCCTCAATTCTCAATACTCAATAGAATATCCTGAATTCTCATGGTTCAATACTCAATCCAAAATATTCAATAATCAAATCTCAATCCTCAAACATCAATTCTCAACACTCAATCCTCAACACTCAGTCCTCTCTCTTCAATCCTCCATCATCAATCCTCAATCCTCAAGCGTCAATCCTCAATCCTCAATCCTTAATCCTCAACCATCAATCCCCAGACCTCAAACCTCCACCCCGAATCCTCAATCCTGAATCCTCAATCTTCAGCCATAAGTCCTCAGCAATCAATTGTCAATCCTCAATCCTCAATAGAATATCCTCAATTCACAGTTTTCAATACTCAATCCCCATTCTTCAATCTTCAAATCTCAATCCACAAACATCAATTCTCATCACGCAACCCTCAACACTCAGTCCTCAATCTTCAATCCTCAATCCTCAATCCTCAATCTTCAATCCTCAATACTCTGTCTTCAATCCTCAATCCTCAATCCTCAATCCTCAATCCTCAATCTTCAATCCTCAATCCTCAATCATCAATCCTCAATCCTCAGACCTCAATCCTCAATCCTCAATCCTCAATCCTCAATGTTCAATCCGCAATACACAATCCTCAATCTTCAATCCCCAATCCTCAATCCTCAATCCTCAAACCTCAATTCTCAACCCTCAATCCTCAGTCCTCGAACCTCAAACCTGTATCCTCAATCCTGAATCCTCAATCTTCAGACCTCAGTCCTCAACAATCAGTTGTCAATTATCAATCCTCAATAGAATATTATCAATTCACAGTTTTCAATACTCAATACTCAATCTGCAATTTTCAAATCATTATTCACAAACATCAATTCTCATCATTCAACACTCAACACTCAGTCCCCAACCCTCAATCTTCAATACTCAATCCTCAATCCTCAATCCTCGATCCTCAATCTTCATTCCTCAATACTCAATTTCAATCCTCCATCCTCAATCGTCAATCCTCAATCCTCAATCCTCAATTTTCAATCCTCAATACTCAATCTTCAATCCTCAATCCTCAGTCCTCAATCTTCAATCCTCAATGCTCAATGCTCAATCCTCAATCGTCAGTCCTCAGTCCTCAATCCTCAATCCTCAAACCTCAATCCTGAACCGTCAGTCCTCGTCCTCAAACCTCAACCCTCAATCCTCAATCCTCAATCCTCAATCCTCAATCCTCAATCCTCAATCTTCAATCCTCAATACTCAATCTTCAATCCTCAATCCTCAAACCTCAATCCTCAATCCTCAATCCTCAATCCTCAGTCCTCACTCCTCAATCCTCATTCTTCAATCCTCAATACCGAATCCTCAATCTCCAATCCTCAATCCTCAATCCTCAATTCTCAATCCTCAATCCTCAATCCTCAGACTTCAAACACCAATACTCAACCCTCAGTCCTCGCCCTCAATCCACAACCCTCAATCCTCAATCCTCAATCTTCAATCATTAATATTCAATCTTCAATCTTCAATCCTCAGTCCTCAATCCTCAACCCTCAATCCTCAACGTTCAATCCTCAATACCCAATCCTCAGTCTTCCATCCTCAATACTCAATACTCAATCCTCAATCCTCAATACTCCGTCCTCAATCCTCAATCTTCAATCCTCAACACTCAATCTTCAATCCTCAACACTCAATCCTCAATCCTCATTCTTCAATCATCAATACTCAATCTTCAATCCTCAATCCTCAATCTTCAATCCTCAATCCTCAATTCTCAGTCCTCAATACTCAATCCTCAATCGTCAATCCTCAATCCTCAATCCTCAATCTTCAATCCTCAATCCTCAATCCTCAATCCTCAATCCTCAACCTTCATTCCTCAATACTCAATCTACAATCCTCAATCCTCAATCCTCAATCCTCAATGCTCAATCCTCAATCCTCAATCCTCAACCCTCAATCTTCAATCCTCAATACTCAATCTGCAATCCTCAATATTCAATCCTCAATCCTCAATCCTCATTCTTCAATCCTCAATGCTCAGGCCTCAATCTTCA
The DNA here is from genome assembly GCF_051401765.1 of Calliopsis andreniformis. Classification (NCBI taxonomy): domain Eukaryota; kingdom Metazoa; phylum Arthropoda; class Insecta; order Hymenoptera; family Andrenidae; genus Calliopsis; species Calliopsis andreniformis. The sequence goes on along the minus strand of NW_027480448.1, from coordinate 3,301,310 downwards.
ATCCTCAATCCTCAATCCTCAATTCTCAATCCTCAATCCTCAATCATCAATCCTCAATCCTCAGTCCTCAATCCTCAATCCTCAATCCTCAATCCTCAAACCTGAATCCTCAGTCTTCGGATCTCAGTCCTCAACAATCAGTTGTCAATCCTCAATCCTCAATCCTCAATTCTCAATCCTCAATCCTCAATTATCAATCCTCAATCCTCAGTCCTGAATCCTCAATCCTCAATCCTCAATCCTCAATGTTCAATCCGCAATACACAATCCTCAATCTTCAATCCCCAATCCTCAATCCTCAATCCTCAAACCTCAATCCTCAACCCTCAATCCTCAGTCCTCGAGCCTCAAACCTGTATCCTCAATCCTGAATCCTCAATCTTCAGACCTCAGTCCTCAACAATCAGTTGTCAATTATCAATCCTCAATAGAATATTATCAATTCACAGTTTTCAATACTCAATACTCAATCTGCAATTTTCAAATCTTTATTCACAAACATCAATTCTCATCATTCAACACTCAACACGCAGTCCCCAACCCTCAATCTTCAATACTCAATCCTCAATCCTCAATCCTCGATCCTCAATCTTCAATCCTCAATACTCAATCTTCAATCCTCCATCCTCAACCGTCAATCCTCAATCCTCAATCCTCAATCGCCAGGCTTCAATCCTCAATGCTCATTTTTGAATCCTAAATCCTCAATCCTCAATCCTCATTCCTCAATCCTCATTCTTCAATCCTCAACACCCAATCCTCAATCTTCAATCCTCAATCCTCAATCCTCAACTCTCAATCCTCAATCCTTATTCCTCAGTCCACAAACCTCAATCCTCAACCCTCAGACCTCGTCCTCAATCCACAACCATCAATACTGAATCCTCAATCTTCAATCATCAATATTCAACCTTCAGTCCTCAATCCTCAATCCTCAATCCTTAAACCTCAATCCTCAACCGTCAGTCCTGGTCCTCAAACCTCAACCCTCAATCCTCAATCCTCAATCTTCAATCATCAATACTCAATCTTCAATCCTCAATCCTCAATCCTCAATCCTCAATCCTCAATCCTCAATATTCAACGCACAACCCTCAACCATCGATCCTCAATTCTCAATACCCAAAAGAATATCCTGAATTCTCCTGGTTCAATACTCAATCCACAATATTCAATAATCAAATCTCAGTCCTCAAACATCAATTCTCAACACGCAATCCTCAACACTCAGTCCTCTCTCTTCAATCCTCCATCCTCAATCCTCAATCCTCAAGCGTCAATCCTCAATTCTCAATCCTCAACCGTCAGTCCTCGTCCTCAAACCTCAACCCCCAATGCTCAAACCTCAATACCCAATCCTCAATCTTCAATCCTCAAACCTCAATCCTCAATCCTCAATCCTCAATCCTCAATCCACAATCTTCAATCCTCAATCCTCAGTCCACAAACCTCAATTCTGAATCCTCAATCCTGAGTCCTCAATCTTCCGCCCTCAGTCCTCAGCAATCAGTAGTCAATCCTCAATCCTCAGTAGAATATCCTCAATTCACAGCTTTCAACACTCAATACTCGATCTGCAATCTTCAAACCACTATCCACAAACATCAATTCTCATCACTGAACCCGCAACACTCAGTCCTCAATGTTCATTCCTCAATCCTCAATTCTCTACCTTCAATCCTCATTACTGAACCTTCAATCCTTAGTCCTCAATCCTCAATCTTCAATCCTCAATCCTCAATCCTCATTCTCAATCCTCAATCCTCAGTCCTCAGTCCTCAAACCTCAAACCTCAACCCTCAGCCCTCATCCTCAATCTTCAATTCTCAATCCTCAATTCTCAGTCCTCAATACTCAAACCTCAATCGTCAATCCTCAATCCTCAATCCTCAATCTTCAATCCTCAATCCTCAATCCTCAATCCTCAATCCTCAATCCTCAATCTTCATTCCTCAATACTCAATCTACAATCCTCAATCCTCAATCCTCAATCCTCAATGCTCAATCCTCAATCCTCAATCCCCAACCCTCAATCTTCAATCCTCAATACTCAATCTGCAATCCTCAATCTTCAATCCTCAATACTCAATCCTCATTCTTCAATCCTCAATGCCCAGGCCTCAATCTTCAATCCTCAATCCTCAATCCTCAATTCTCAATCCTCAATCCTCAATCATCAATCCTCAATCCTCAGTCCTCAATCCTCAATCCTCAATCCTCAATCCTCAATGTTCAATCCGCAATACACAATCCTCAATCTTCAATCCCCAATCCTCAATCCTCAATCCTCAAACCTCAATCCTCAACCCTCAACCCTCAGTCCTCGAACCTCAAACCTGTATCCTCAATCCTGAATCCTCAATCTTCAGACCTCAGTCCTCAACAATCAGTTGTCAATTATCAATCCTCAATAGAATATTATCAATTCACAGTTTTCAATACTCAATACTCAATCTGCAATTTTCAAATCTTTATTCACAAACATCAATTCTCATCATTCAACACTCAACACTCAGTCCCCAACCCTCAATCTTCAATACTCAATCCTCAATCCTCAATCCTCGATCCTCAATCTTCAATCCTCAATACTCTATCTTCAATCCTCCATCCTCAATCGTCAATCCTCAATCCTCAATCCTGAATCCTCAATCCTCAATCCTCAATATTCAACGCACAACCCTCAACCATCGATCCTCAATTCTCAATACCCAAAAGAATATCCTGAATTCTCCTGGTTCAATACTCAATCCACAATATTCAATAATCAAATCTCAGTCCTCAAACATCAATTCTCAACACGCAATCCTCAACACTCAGTCCTCTCTCTTCAATCCTCCATCCTCAATCCTCAATCCTCAAGCGTCAATCCTCAATTCTCAATCCTCAACCGTCAGTCCTCGTCCTCAAACCTCAACCCCAATGCTCAAACCTCAATACCCAATCCTCAATCTTCAATCCTCAAACCTCAATCCTCAATCCTCAATCCTCAATCCTCAATCCACAATCTTCAATCCTCAATCCTCAGTCCACAAACCTCAATTCTGAATCCTCAATCCTGAGTCCTGAATCTTCCGCCCTCAGTCCTCAGCAATCAGTAGTCAATCCTCAATCCTCAGTAGAATATCCTCAATTCACAGCTTTCAACACTCAATACTCGATCTGCAATCTTCAAACCACTATCCACAAACATCAATTCTCATCACTGAACCCGCAACACTCAGTCCTCAATGTTCAATCCTCAATCCTCAATTCTCTACCTTCAATCCTCATTACTGAACCTTCAATCCTTAGTCCTCAATCCTCAATCTTCAATCCTCAATCCTCAATCCTCATTCTCAATCCTCAATCCTCAGTCCTCAGTCCTCAAACCTCAATCCTCAACCCTCAGCCCTCATCCTGAATACTCAATCCTCAATCCTCAATCCTCAATCTTCAATCCTCAATACTCAATCTTCAATCCTCAATCCTCAGTCCTCAATCTTCAATCCTGAATCCTCAAACCTGAATCCTCAGTCTTCAGACCTCAGTCCTCAACAATCAGTTGTCAATCCTCAATCCTCAATAGTATATCCTCAATTCACAGGTTTCAATACTCAATACTCAACCTGAAATCTTCAAATCTCTATCCACAATCATCAATTCTCATCACTCAACCCTCAACACTCAGTCCCCAATCCTCAATCCTCAATCCTCAATCCTCAATCCTCAATCCTCAATTTTCAATCCTCAATACTCAGTCATCAATCCTCAATACTAAATCCTCAATCCTCAATCCTCAGTCCTCAATCCACAATCCTCAATCCTCAAACCTCAATCCTCAATCGTCAGCCCTCGTCCTCAGTCCTCAACACTCAATCCTCAATCCTCATTCTTCAATCATCAATACTCAATCTTCAATCCTGAATCCTCAAACCTGAATCCTCAGTCTTCAGACCTCAGTCCTCAACCATCAGTTGTCAATCCTCAATCCTCAATAGTATATCCTCAATTCACAGGTTTCAATACTCAATACTCAACCTGAAATCTTCAAATCTCTATCCACAATCATCAATTCTCATCACTCAACCCTCAACACTCAGTCCCCATCCTCAATCTTCAATCCTCAACCCTCAATCCTCAATCCTCAATCCTCAATCCTCAATCCTCAACCCTCGTTCTTCAATCCTCAATACCCAATCCTCAATCTTCAATCCTCAATCCTCAATCCTCAATTCTCAATCCTCAATCCTCAGTCCTCAGTCCTCAAACCTCAATTCCCAACCCTCAGCCCTCATCCTGAATCCTCAATCCTCAATCCTCAATCCTCAATCTTCAATCCTCAATACTCAATCTTCAATCCTCAATCCTCAGTAATCAAACTTCAATCCTCAATGCTCAATGCTCAATCCTCAATCCTCAGCCCTCAGTCCTCAATCCTCAATCCTCAAACCTCAATCCTCAACCGTCAGTCCTCGTCCTCAAACCTCAACCCTCAATCCTCAATCCTCAATCTTCAATCATCAATACACAACCTTCAATCCTCAATCCCCAATCCTCAATCCTCAATCCTCAATATTCAACGCACAACCCTCAACCATCAATCCTCAACACTCAACCATCAATCCTCAATTCTCAATACTCAATAGAATATCCTGAATTCTCATGGTTCAATACTCAACCCAAAATATTCAATAATCAAATCTCAATCCTCAAACATCAATTCTCAACGCTCAATCCTCAACACTCAGTCCTCTCTCTTCAATCCTCCATCATCAATCCTCAATCCTCAAGCGTCAATCCTCAATCCTCAGTCCTCAATCCTCAACCATCAATCCTCAGACCTCAAACCTCCACCCCGAATCCTCAATCCTGAATCCTCAATCTTCAGCCATAAGTCCTCAACAATCGATTGTCAATCCTCAATCCTCAATAGAATATCCTCAATTCACAGTTTTCAACACTCAATCCCCATTCTTCAATCTTCAAACCTCAATCCACAAACATCAATTCTCATCACGCAACCCTCAACACTCAGTCCTCAATCTTCAATCCTCAATCCTCAATCCTCAATCTTCAATCCTCAATACTCAATCTTCAACCCTCAATCCTCAATTCTCAATCCTCAATGCTCAATACTCAATCGTCAATCCTCAATCCCCAATCCTCAATCTTCAATCCTCAATCCTCAATCCTCAATCCTCAATCCTCAATCTTCAATCCTCAATACTCAATCTTCAATCCTCAATCCTCAAACCTCAATCCTCAATCCTCAATCCTCAATCCTCAGTCCTCACTCCTCAATCCTCATTCTTCAATCCTCAATACCGAATCCTCAATCTCCAATCCTCAATCCTCAATCCTCAATCCTCAATCCTCAATCCTCAGTCCTCACTCCTCAATCCTCATTCTTCAATCCTCAATCCTCAATGTTCAATCCGCAATACACAATCCTCAATCTTCAATCCCCAATCCTCAATCCTCAATCCTCAAACCTCAATCCTCAACCCTCAACCCTCAGTCCTCGAACGTCAAACCTGTATCCTCAATCCTGAATCCTCAATCTTCAGACCTCAGTCCTCAACAATCAGTTGTCAATTATCAATCCTCAATAGAATATTATCAATTCACAGTTTTCAATACTCAATACTCAATCTGCAATTTTCAAATCTTTATTCACAAACATCAATTCTCATCATTCAACACTCAACACTCAGTCCCCAACCCTCAATCTTCAATACTCAATCCTCAATCCTCAATCCTCGATCCTCAATCTTCAATCCTCAATACTCAATCTTCAATCCTCCATCCTCAATCGTCAATCCTCAATCCTCAATCCTGAATCCTCAATCCTCAATCCTCAATATTCAACGCACAACCCTCAACCATCGATCCTCAATTCTCAATACCCAAAAGAATATCCTGAATTCTCCTGGTTCAATACTCAATCCACAATATTCAATAATCAAATCTCAGTCCTCAAACATCAATTCTCAACACGCAATCCTCAACACTCAGTCCTCTCTCTTCAATCCTCCATCCTCAATCCTCAATCCTCAAGCGTCAATCCTCAATTCTCAATTCTCAACCGTCAGTCCTCGTCCTCAAACCTCAACCCCCAATGCTCAAACCTCAATACCCAATCCTCAATCTTCAATCCTCAAACCTCAATCCTCAATCCTCAATCCTCAATCCTCAATCCTCAACCCTCGTTCTTCAATCCTCAATACCCAATCCTCAATCTTCAATCCTCAATCCTCAATCCTCAATTCTCAATCCTCAATCCTCAGTCCTCAGTCCTCAAACCTCAATTCCCAACCCTCAGCCCTCATCCTGAATCCTCAATCCTCAATCCTCAATCCTCAATCTTCAATCCTCAATACTCAATCTTCAATCCTCAATCCTCAGTAATCAAACTTCAATCCTCAATGCTCAATGCTCAATCCTCAATCCTCAGTCCTCAGTCCTCAATCCTCAATCCTCAAACCTCAATCCTCAACCGTCAGTCCTCGTCCTCAAACCTCAACCCTCAATCCTCAATCCTCAATCTTCAATCATCAATACACAACCTTCAATCCTCAATCCCCAATCCTCAATCCTCAATCCTCAATATTCAACGCACAACCCTCAACCATCAATCCTCAACACTCAACCATCAATCCTCAATTCTCAATACTCAATAGAATATCCTGAATTCTCATGGTTCAATACTCAACCCAAAATATTCAATAATCAAATCTCAATCCTCAAACATCAATTCTCAACACTCAATCCTCAACACTCAGTCCTCTCTCTTCAATCCTCCATCATCAATCCTCAATCCTCAAGCGTCAATCCTCAATCCTCAATCCTCAATCCTCAACCATCAATCCTCAGACCTCAAACCTCCACCCCGAATCCTCAATCCTGAATCCTCAATCTTCAGCCATAAGTCCTCAACAATCAATTGTCAATCCTCAATCCTCAATAGAATATCCTCAATTCACAGTTTTCAACACTCAATCCCCATTCTTCAATCTTCAAACCTCAATCCACAAACATCAATTCTCATCACGCAACCCTCAACACTCAGTCCTCAATCTTCAATCCTCAATCCTCAATCCTCAATCTTCAATCCTCAATACTCAATCTTCAACCCTCAATCCTCAATTCTCAATCCTCAATGCTCAATACTCAATCGTCAATCCTCAATCCCCAATCCTCAATCTTCAATCCTCAATCCTCAATCCTCAATCCTCAATCCTCAATCTTCAATCCTCAATACTCAATCTTCAATCCTCAATCCTCAAACCTCAATCCTCAATACTCAATCCTCAATCCTCAGTCCTCACTCCTCAATCCTCATTCTTCAATCCTCAATACCGAATCCTCAATCTCCAATCCTCAATCCTCAATCCTCAATTCTCAATCCTCAATCCTCAATCCTCAGACTTCAAACACCAATACTCAACCCTCAGTCCTCGCCCTCAATCCACAACCCTCAATCCTCAATCCTCAATCTTCAATCATTAATATTCAATCTTCAATCTTCAATCCTCAGTCCTCAATCCTCAACCCTCAATCCTCAACGTTCAATCCTCAATACCCAATCCTCAGTCTTCCATGCTCAATACTCAATACTCAATCCTCAATCCTCAATACTACGTCCTCAATCCTCAATTTTCAATCCTCAACACTCAATCTTCAATCCTCAACACTCAATCCTCAATCCTCATTCTTCAATCATCAATACTCAATCTTCAATCCTCAATCCTCAATCTTCAATCCTCAATCCTCAATTCTCAGTCCTCAATACTCAATCCTCAATCGTCAATCCTCAATCCTCAATCCTCAATCTTCAATCCTCAATCCTCAATCCTCAATCCTCAATCCTCAATCCTCAATCCTCAATCCTCAATCTTCATTCCTCAATACTCAATCTACAATCCTCAATCCTAAATCCTCAATCCTCAATGCTCAATCCTCAATCCTCAATCCTCAACCCTCAATCTTCAATCCTCAATACTCAATCTGCAATCCTCAATCTTCAATCCTCAATACTCAATCCTCATTCTTCAATCCTCAATGCCCAGGTCTCAATCTTCAATCCTCAATCCTCAATCATCAATTCTCAATCCTCAATCCTCAATCATCAATCCTCAATCCTCAGTCCTCAATCCTCAATCCTCAATCCTCAATCCTCAATGTTCAATCCGCAATACACAATCCTCAATCTTCAATCCCCAATCCTCAATCCTCAATCCTCAAACCTCAATCCTCAACCCTCAACCCTCAGTCCTCGAACCTCAAACCTGTATCCTCAATCCTGAATCCTCAATCTTCAGACCTCAGTCCTCAACAATCAGTTGTCAATTATCAATCCTCAATAGAATATTATCAATTCACAGTTTTCAATACTCAATACTCAATCTGCAATTTTCAAATCTTTATTCACAAACATCAATTCTCATCATTCAACACTCAACACTCAGTCCCCAACCCTCAATCTTCAATACTCAATCCTCAATCCTCAATCCTCGATCCTCAATCTTCAATCCTCAATACTCAATCTTCAATCCTCCATCCTCAATCGTCAATCCTCAATCCTCAATCCTCAATCGCCAGGCTTCAATCCTCAATGCTCATTTTTGAATCCTAAATCCTCAATCCTCAATCCTCATTCCTCAATCCTCATTCTTCAATCCTCAACACCCAATCCTCAATCTTCAATCCTCAATCCTCAATCCTCAACTCTCAGCCCTCAATCCTCATTCCTCAGTCCACAAACCTCAATCCTCAACCCTCAGCCCTCATCCTCAATCCTCAATCCTCAATCTTCAATCCTCAATCCTCAGTCCTCAGTTCTCAACCCTCAATCCTCAGTCCTCAGTCCTCAAACCCCTACCCTCAACCCTCAGCCCTCATCCTCAATCCTCAATCCTCAATCCTCAATCCTCAATACTCAATCTTCAATCCTCAATACTCAATCTTCAATAATCAATCCTCAATTCTCAATCCTCAACACTCAATACTCAATCGTCAATCCTCAATCCTCAATCCTCAATTCTCAATCCTCAGTGCTCAATACTCAATCGTCAATCCTCAATCCCCAATCCTCAATCTTCAATCCTCAATCCTCACTCCTCAATCCTCAATCCTCAATCTTCAAACCTCAATACTCAATCTTCAATCCTCAATCCTCAAACCTCAATCCTCAATCCTCAATCCTCAATCCTCAGTCCTCACTCCTCAATCCTCATTCTTCAATCCTCAATACCGAAACCTCAATCTTCAATCCCCAATCCTCAATCCTCATTTCTTAATCCTCAATCCTCAATCCTCAGACTTCAAACACCAATACTCAACCCTCAGTCCTCGTCCTCAATCCACAACCCTCAATACTCAATCCTCAATCTTCAATCATTAATATTCAATCTTCAATATTCAATCCTCAATCCTCAATCCTCAACCCTCAATCCTCAACGTTCAATCCTCAATACCCAATCCTCAGTCTTCCATCCTCAATACTCAATACTCAATCCTCAATCCTCAATACTCCGTCCTCAATCCTCAATCTTCAATCCTCAATACTCAATCTTCAATCCTCAATCCTCAATCCGTAATCCTCAATCTTCAATCCTCAATACTGAATCTTCAATCCTTATTCCTCAATCCTCAATCCTCAATCCTCCATCCTCAATCCTCAGTCCTCAAACCTCAATCCTGAATCCTCAAACCTGAATCCTCAGTCTTCAGACCTCAGTCCTCAACAATCAGGTGTCAATCCTCAATCCTCAATAGAATATCCTCAATTCACAGGTTTCAATACTCAATACTCAACCTGAAATCTTCAAATCTCTATCCACAATCATCAATTCTCATCACTCAACCCTCAACACTCAGTCCCCAATCCTCAATCTTCAATCCTCAATCCTCAATCCTCAATCCTCAATCCTCAATTTTCAATCCTCAATACTCAGTCATCAATCCTCAATACTAAATCCTCAATCCTCAATCCTCAGTCCTCAATCAACAATCCTCAATCCTCAAACCTCAATCCTCAATCGTCAGACCTCGTCCTCAATCCTCAACACTCAATCCTCAATCCTCATTCTTCAATCATCAATACTCAATCTTCAATCCTCAATCCTCAATCTTCAATCCTCAATCCTCAATTCTCAGTCCTCAATACTCAATCCTCAATCGTCAATCCTCAATCCTCAATCCTCAATCTTCAATCCTCAATCCTCAATCCTCAATCCTCAATCCTCAATCTTCATTCCTCAATACTCAATCTACAATCCTCAATCCTCAATCCTCAATCCTCAATCCTCAATGCTCAATCCTCAATCCTCAATCCTCAACCCACAATCTTCAATCCTCAATACTCAATCTGCAATCCTCAATCTTCAATCCTCAATCTTCAATCCTCAATCCTCAATCCTCATTCTTCAATCCTCAATGCCCAGGCCTCAATCTTCAATCCTCAATCCTCAATCCTCAATCTTCAATCCTCAATCCTCAATTCTCAGTCCTCAATACTCAATCCTCAATCGTCAATCCTCAATCCTCAATCCTCAATCTTCAATCCTCAATCCTCAATCCTCAATCCTCAATCCTCAATCTTCATTCCTCAATACTCAATCTTCAATCCTCAATCCTCAGTCCACAAACCTCAATTCTGAATCCTCAATCCTGGGTCCTCAATCTTCAGCCCTCAGTCCTCAGCAATCAGTAGTCAATCCTCAATACTCAGTAGAATATCCTCAATTCACAGCTTTCAACACTCAATACTCGATCTGCAATCTTCAAACCACTATCCACATACATCAATTCTCATCACTCAACCCTCAACACACAGTCCTCAATGTTCAATCCTCAATCATCAATTCTCTATCTTCAATCCTCATTACTGAACCTTCAATCCTCAATCCTCAATCCTCAATCTTCAATCCTCAATCCTCAATCCTCAATTCTCAATCCTCAATCCTCAGTCCTCAGTCCTCAAACCTCAATCCTCAACCCTCAGCCCTCATCCTGAATCCTCAATCCTCAATCCTCAATCCTCAATCTTCAATCCTCAATACTCAATCTTCAATCCTCAATACTCAATCTTCAATCCTCCATCCTCAATCGTCAATCCTCAATCCTCAATCCTCAATCGCCAGGCTTCAATCCTCAATACTCAATCTTGAATCCTAAATCCTCAATCCTCAATCCTCATTCCTCAATCCTCATTCTTCAATCCTCAACACCCAATCCTCAATCTTCAATCCTTAATCCTCAATCCTCAACTCTCAATCCTCAATCCTCATTCCTCAGTCCACAAACCTCAATCCTCAACCCTCAGCCCTTATCCTCAATCCTCAATCCTCAATCTTCAATCCTCAATCCTCAGTCCTCAGTTCTCAACCCTCACTCCTCAGTCCTCAGTCCTCAAACCCCTACCCTCAACCCTCAGCCCTCATCCTCAATCCTCGATCCTCAATCCTCAATCCTCAATACTCAATCTTCAATCCTCAATACTCAATCTTCAATAATCAATCCTCAATTCTCAATCCTCAATACTCAATACTCAATCGTCAATCCTCAATCCCCAATCCTCAATCTTCAATCCTCAAACCTCAATCCTCAATCCTCAATCCTCAATCTTCAATCCTCAATACTCAATCTGCAATCCTCAATCCTCAGTCCGCAATCCTCAATCCTCGATACTCAATCCTCAATCTTCAATCCTCAATACTCAGTCTTCAATCCTCGACCCTCAATACTCAATCCTCAATCCTCATTCTTCATTCCTCAATACCCAATCCTCAATCTTCAATCCTCAATCCTCAATCCTCAATTCTCAATCCTCAATCCTCAATCCTCATGACCTCAAACAGCCATACTCAACCCTCAGACCTCGTCCTCAATCCACAACCATCAATACTGAATCCTCAATCTTCAATCATCAATATTCAACCTTCAGTCCTCAATCCGCAATCCTCAATCCTTAAACCTCAACCCTCAACCGTCAGTCCTCGTCCTCAAACCTCAACCCTCAACACTCAATCCTCAATCTTCAATCATCAATACTCAATCTTCAATCCTCAATCCTCAATCCTCAATCCTCAATCCTCTATCCTCAATATTGAACGCACAACCCTCAACCATCAATCCTCAATACTCAACCATCAATCCTCAGTTCTCAATACCCAAAAGAATATCCTGAATTCTCCTGGTTCAATACTCAATCCACAATATTCAATAATCAAATCTCAGTCCTCAAACATCAATTCTCAACACGCAATCCTCAACGCTCAGTCCACTCTCTTCAATCCTCCATCCTCAATCCTCAATCCTCAAGCGTCAATCCTCAATTCTCAATCCTCAACCGTCAGTCCCCGTCCTCAAACCTCAATCCTCAACCCTCAGCCCTCATCCTGAATCCTCAATCCTCAATCCTCAATCCTCAATCCTCAATCTTCAATCCTCAATACTCAATCTTCAATCCTCAATCCTCAGTCCTCAATCTTCAATCCTCAATGCTCAATGCTCTATCCTCAATCCTCAGTCCTCAGTCCTCAGTCCTCAATCCTCAATCCTCAAACCTCAATCTTCAACCGTCAGTCCTCGTCCTCAAACCACAACCCTCAATCCTCAATCCTCAAACTTCAATCATCAATACTCAACCTTCAATCCTCAATCCCCAATCCTCAATCCTCAATCCTCAATCCTCAATATTCAACGCACAACCCTCAACCATCAATCCTCAACACTCAACCGTCAATCCTCAATTCTCAATACTCAATAGAATATCCTGAATTCTCATGATTCAACACTCAATCCAAAATATTCAATAATCAAATCTCAATCCTCAAACATCAATTCTCAACACTCAATCCTCAACACTCAGTCCTCTCTCTTCAATCCTCCATCATCAATCCTCAATCCTCAAGCGTCAATCCTCAATCCTCAATCCTTAATCCTCAACCATCAATCCTCAGACCGCAAACCTCCACCCCGAATCCTCAATCCTGAATCCTCAATCTTCAGCCATAAGTCCTCAGCAATCAATTGTCAATCCTCAATCCTCAATTGAATATCCTCAATTGACAGTTTTCAATACTCAATCCCCATTCTTCAATCTTCAAATCTCAATCCACAAACATCAATTCTCATCACGCAACCCTCAACACTCAGTCCTCAATCTTCAATCCTCAATCCTCAATCCTCAATCTTCAATCCTCAATACTCTGTCTTCAATCCTCAATCCTCAATCCTCAATCCTCAATCCTCAATCTTCAATCCTCAATACTCAATCTTCAATCCTCAATCCTCCATCCTCAATCCTCAATCTTCAATCCTCAATCCTCAAACCTCAATCTTCAATCCTCAATACTCAATCTGCAATCCTCAATCTTCAATCCTCAATCCTCAATCCTCATTCTTCAATCCTCAATGCCGAGGCCTCAATCTTCAATCCTCAATCCTCAATCCTCAATTCTCAATCCTCAATCCTCAATCATCAATCCTCAATCCTCAGTCCTCAATCCTCAATCCTCAATCCTCAATCCTCAATGTTCAATCCGCAATACACAATCCTCAATCTTCAATCCCCAATCCTCAATCCTCAATCCTCAAACCTCAATTCTCAACCCTCAATCCTCAGTCCTCGAACCTCAAACCTGTATCCTCAATCCTGAATCCTCAATCTTCAGACCTCAGTCCTCAACAATCAGTTGTCAATTATCAATCCTCAATAGAATATTATCAATTCACAGTTTTCAATACTCAATACTCAATCTGCAATTTTCAAATCTTTATTCACAAACATCAATTCTCATCATTCAACACTCAACACTCAGTCCCCAACCCTCAATCTTCAATACTCAATCCTCAATCCTCAATCCTCGATCCTCAATCTTCATTCCTCAATACTCAATTTCAATCCTCCATCCTCAATCGTCAATCCTCAATCCTCAATCCTCAATCTTCAATCCTCAATCCTCAATCCTCAATCCTCAATCCTCAATCTTCATTCCTCAATACTCAATCTACAATCCTCAATCCTCAATCCTCAATCCTCAATCCTCAATGCTCAATCCTCAATCCTCAATCCTCAACCCACAATCTTCAATCCTCAATACTCAATCTGCAATCCTCAATCTTCAATCCTCAATCTTCAATCCTCAATCCTCAATCCTCATTCTTCAATCCTCAATGCCCAGGCCTCAATCTTCAATCCTCAATCCTCAATCCTCAATCTTCAATCCTCAATCCTCAATTCTCAGTCCTCAATACTCAATCCTCAATCGTCAATCCTCAATCCTCAATCCTCAATCTTCAATCCTCAATCCTCAATCCTCAATCCTCAATCCTCAATCTTCATTCCTCAATACTCAATCTTCAATCCTCAATCCTCAGTCCACAAACCTCAATTCTGAATCCTCAATCCTGGGTCCTCAATCTTCAGCCCTCAGTCCTCAGCAATCAGTAGTCAATCCTCAATACTCAGTAGAATATCCTCAATTCACAGCTTTCAACACTCAATACTCGATCTGCAATCTTCAAACCACTATCCACAAACATCAATTCTCATCACTCAACCCTCAACACACAGTCCTCAATGTTCAATCCTCAATCATCAATTCTCTATCTTCAATCCTCATTACTGAACCTTCAATCCTCAATCCTCAATCCTCAATCTTCAATCCTCAATCCTCAATCCTCAATTCTCAATCCTCAATCCTCAGTCCTCAGTCCTCAAACCTCAATCCTCAACCCTCAGCCCTCATCCTGAATCCTCAATCCTCAATCCTCAATCCTCAATCTTCAATCCTCAATACTCAATCTTCAATCCTCAATCCTCAGTCCTCAATCTTCAATCCTCAATGCTCAATGCTCTATCCTCAATCCTCAGACCTCAGTCCTCAATCCTCAATCCTCAATCCTCAGTCCTCGAACCTCAAACCTGTATCCTCAATCCTGAATCCTCAATCTTCAGACCTCAGTCCTCAACAATCAGTTGTCAATTATCAATCCTCAATAGAATATTATCAATTCACAGTTTTCAATACTCAATACTCAATCTGCAATTTTCAAATCTTTATTCACAAACATCAATTCTCATCATTCAACACTCAACACTCAGTCCCCAACCCTCAATCTTCAATACTCAATCCTCAATCCTCAATCCTCGATCCTCAATCTTCAATCCTCAATACTCAATCTTCAATCCTCCATCCTCAATCGTCAATCCTCAATCCTCAATCCTCAATCGCCAGGCTTCAATCCTCAATACTCAATCTTGAATCCTAAATCCTCAATCCTCAATCCTCATTCCTCAATCCTCATTCTTCAATCCTCAACACCCAATCCTCAATCTTCAATCCTTAATCCTCAATCCTCAACTCTCAATCCTCAATCCTCATTCCTCAGTCCACAAACCTCAATCCTCAACCCTCAGCCCTTATCCTCAATCCTCAATCCTCAATCTTCAATCCTCAATCCTCAGTCCTCAGTTCTCAACCCTCACTCCTCAGTCCTCAGTCCTCAAACCCCTACCCTCAACCCTCAGCCCTCATCCTCAATCCTCGATCCTCAATCCTCAATCCTCAATACTCAATCTTCAATCCTCAATACTCAATCTTCAATAATCAATCCTCAATTCTCAATCCTCAATACTCAATACTCAATCGTCAATCCTCAATCCCCAATCCTCAATCTTCAATCCTCAAACCTCAATCCTCAATCCTCAATCCTCAATCTTCAATCCTCAATACTCAATCTGCAATCCTCAATCCTCAGTCCGCAATCCTCAATCCTCGATACTCAATCCTCAATCTTCAATCCTCAATACTCAGTCTTCAATCCTCGACCCTCAATACTCAATCCTCAATCCTCATTCTTCATTCCTCAATACCCAATCCTCAATCTTCAATCCTCAATCCTCAATCCTCAATTCTCAATCCTCAATCCTCAATCCTCATGACCTCAAACAGCCATACTCAACCCTCAGACCTCGTCCTCAATCCACAACCATCAATACTGAATCCTCAATCTTCAATCATCAATATTCAACCTTCAGTCCTCAATCCGCAATCCTCAATCCTTAAACCTCAACCCTCAACCGTCAGTCCTCGTCCTCAAACCTCAACCCTCAACACTCAATCCTCAATCTTCAATCATCAATACTCAATCTTCAATCCTCAATCCTCAATCCTCAATCCTCAATCCTCTATCCTCAATATTCAACGCACAACCCTCAACCATCAATCCTCAATACTCAACCATCAATCCTCAGTTCTCAATACCGAAAAGAATATCCTGAATTCTCCTGGTTCAATACTCAATCCACAATATTCAATAATCAAATCTCAGTCCTCAAACATCAATTCTCAACACGCAATCCTCAACGCTCAGTCCACTCTCTTCAATCCTCCATCCTCAATCCTCAATCCTCAAGCGTCAATCCTCAATTCTCAATCCTCAACCGTCAGTCCCCGTCCTCAAACCTCAATCCTCAACCCTCAGCCCTCATCCTGAATCCTCAATCCTCAATCCTCAATCCTCAATCCTCAATCTTCAATCCTCAATACTCAATCTTCAATCCTCAATCCTCAGTCCTCAATCTTCAATCCTCAATGCTCAATGCTCTATCCTCAATCCTCAGTCCTCAGTCCTCAGTCCTCAATCCTCAATCCTCAAACCTCAATCTTCAACCGTCAGTCCTCGTCCTCAAACCACAACCCTCAATCCTCAATCCTCAAACTTCAATCATCAATACTCAACCTTCAATCCTCAATCCCCAATCCTCAATCCTCAATCCTCAATCCTCAATATTCAACGCACAACCCTCAACCATCAATCCTCAACACTCAACCGTCAATCCTCAATTCTCAATACTCAATAGAATATCCTGAATTCTCATGATTCAACACTCAATCCAAAATATTCAATAATCAAATCTCAATCCTCAAACATCAATTCTCAACACTCAATCCTCAACACTCAGTCCTCTCTCTTCAATCCTCCATCATCAATCCTCAATCCTCAAGCGTCAATCCTCAATCCTCAATCCTTAATCCTCAACCATCAATCCTCAGACCGCAAACCTCCACCCCGAATCCTCAATCCTGAATCCTCAATCTTCAGCCATAAGTCCTCAGCAATCAATTGTCAATCCTCAATCCTCAATAGAATATCCTCAATTCACAGTTTTCAATACTCAATCCCCATTCTTCAATCTTCAAATCTCAATCCACAAACATCAATTCTCATCACGCAACCCTCAACACTCAGTCCTCAATCTTCAATCCTCAATCCTCAATCCTCAATCTTCAATCCTCAATCTTCAATCCTCAATACTCAGTCTTCAATCCTCGACCCTCAATACTCAATCCTCAATCCTCATTCTTCATTCCTCAATACCCAATCCTCAATCTTCAATCCTCAATCCTCAATCCTCAATTCTCAATCCTCAATCCTCAATCCTCATGACCTCAAACAGCCATACTCAACCCTCAGACCTCGTCCTCAATCCACAACCATCAATACTGAATCCTCAATCTTCAATCATGAATATTCAACCTTCAGTCCTCAATCCGCAATCCTCAATCCTTAAACCTCAACCCTCAACCGTCAGTCCTCGTCCTCAAACCTCAACCCTCAACACTCAATCCTCAATCTTCAATCATCAATACTCAATCTTCAATCCTCAATCCTCAATCCTCAATCCTCAATCCTCTATCCTCAATATTCAACGCACAACCCTCAACCATCAATCCTCAATACTCAACCATCAATCCTCAGTTCTCAATACCCAAAAGAATATCCTGAATTCTCCTGGTTCAATACTCAATCCACAATATTCAATAATCAAATCTCAGTCCTCAAACATCAATTCTCAACACGCAATCCTCAACGCTCAGTCCTCAATCTTCAATCCTCAATCCTCAATCCTCAATCTTCAATCCTCAATACTCTGTCTTCAATCCTCAATCCTCAATCCTCAATCCTCAATCCTCAATCTTCAATCCTCAATACTCAATCTTCAATCCTCAATCCTCAATCCTCAATCCTCAATCTTCAATCCTCAATCCTCAAACCTCAATCTTCAATCCTCAATACTCAATCTGCAATCCTCAATCTTCAATCCTCAATCCTCAATCCTCATTCTTCAATCCTCAATGCCGAGGCCTCAATCTTCAATCCTCAATCCTCAATCCTCAATTCTCAATCCTCAATCCTCAATCATCAATCCTCAATCCTCAGTCCTCAATCCTCAATCCTCAATCCTCAATCCTCAATGTTCAATCCGCAATACACAATCCTCAATCTTCAATCCCCAATCCTCAATCCTCAATCCTCAAACCTCAATTCTCAACCCTCAATCCTCAGTCCTCGAACTTCAAACCTGTATCCTCAATCCTGAATCCTCAATCTTCAGACCTCAGTCCTCAACAATCAGTTGTCAATTATCAATCCTCAATAGAATATTATCAATTCACAGTTTTCAATACTCAATACTCAATCTGCAATTTTCAAATCTTTATTCACAAACATCAATTCTCATCATTCAACACTCAACACTCAGTCCCCAACCCTCAATCTTCAATACTCAATCCTCAATCGTCAATCCTCGATCCTCAATCTTCATTCCTCAATACTCAATTTCAATCCTCCATCCTCAATCGTCAATCCTCAATCCTCAATCCTCAATCTTCAATCCTCAATACTCAATCTTCAATCCTCAATCCTCAGTCCTCAATCTTCATTCCTCAATGCTCAATGCTCAATCGTCAATCCTCAATCCCCAATCCTCAATCCTCAATCCTCAAACCTCAATCCTCAATCCTCAATCCTCAACCTTCAATCCTCAATACTCAATCTGCAATCCTCAATCCTCAGTCCGCAATCCTCAATCCTCGATACTCAATCCTCAATCTTCAATCCTCAATACTCAGTCTTCAATCCTCGATCCTCAATACTCAATCCTCAATCCTCATTCTTCATTCCTCAATACCCAATCCTCAATCTTCAATCCTCAATCCTCAATCCTCAATTCTCAATCCTCAATCCTCAATCCTCATGACCTCAAACAGCCATACTCAACCCTCAGACCTCGTCCTCAATCCACAACCATCAATACTGAGTCCTCAATCTTCAATCATCAATATTCAACCTTCAGTCCTCAATCCGCAATCCTCAATCCTTAAACCTCAACCCTCAACCGTCAGTCCTCGTCCTCAAACCTCAACCCTCAACACTCAATCCTCAATCTTCAATCATCAATACTCAATCTTCAATCCTCAATCCTCAATCCTCAATCCTCAATCCTCTATCCTCAATATTCAACGCACAACCCTCAACCATCAATCCTCAATACTCAACCATCAATCCTCAGTTCTCAATACCCAAAAGAATATCCTGAATTCTCCTGGTTCAATACTCAATCCACAATATTCAATAATCAAATCTCAGTCCTCAAACATCAATTCTCAACACGCAATCCTCAACGCTCAGTCCACTCTCTTCAATCCTCCATCCTCAATCCTCAATCCTCAAGCGTCAATCCTCAATTCTCAATCCTCAACCGTCAGTCCCCGTCCTCAAACCTCAATCCTCAACCCTCAGCCCTCATCCTGAATCCTCAATCATCAATCCTCAATCCTCAATCCTCAATCCTCAAACCTCAATTCTCAACCCTCAATCCTCAGTCCTCGAACCTCAAACCTGTATCCTCAATCCTGAATCCTCAATCTTCAGACCTCAGTCCTCAACAATCAGCTGTCAATTATCAATCCTCAATAGAATATTATCAATTCACAGTTTTCAATACTCAATACTCAATCTGCAATTTTCAAATCTTTATTCACAAACATCAATTCTCATCATTCAACACTCAACACTCAGTCCCCAACCCTCAATCTTCAATACTCAATCCTCAATCCTCAATCCTCGATCCTCAATCTTCATTCCTCAATACTCAATTTCAATCCTCCATCCTCAATCGTCAATCCTCAATACTCAATCCTCAATCTTCAATCCTCAATACTCAATCTTCAATCCTCAATCCTCAGTCCTCAATCTTCATTCCTCAATGCTCAATGCTCAATCGTCAATCCTCAATCCCCAATCCTCAATCCTCAATCCTCAAACCTCAATCCTCAATCCTCAATCCTCAATCTTCAATCCTCAATACTCAATCTGCAATCCTCAATCCTCAGTCCGCAATCCTCAATCCTCGATACTCAATCCTCAATCTTCAATCCTCAATACTCAGTCTTCAATCCTCGATCCTCAATACTCAATCCTCAATCCTCATTCTTCATTCCTCAATACCCAATCCTCAATCTTCAATCCTCAATCCTCAATCCTCAATTCTCAATCCTCAATCCTCAATCCTCATGACCTCAAACAGCCATACTCAACCCTCAGACCTCGTCCTCAATCCACAACCATCAATACTGAATCCTCAATCTTCAATCATCAATATTCAACCTTCAGTCCTCAATCCGCAATCCTCAATCCTTAAACCTCAACCCTCAACCGTCAGTCCTCGTCCTCAAACCTCAACCCTCAACACTTAATCTTCAATCTTCAACCATCAATACTCAATCTTCAATCCTCAATCCTCAATCCTCAATCCTCAATCCTCTATCCTCAATATTCAACGCACAACCCTCAACCATCAATCCTCAATACTCAACCATCAATCCTCAGTTCTCAATACCCAAAAGAATATCCTGAATTCTCCTGGTTCAATACTCAATCCACAATATTCAATAATCAAATCTCAGTCCTCAAACATCAATTCTCAACACACCATCCTCAACGCTCAGTCCTCTCTCTTCAATCCTCCATCCTCAATCCTCAATCCTCAAGCGTCAATCCTCAATTCTCAATCCTCAACCGTCAGTCCTCGTCCTCAAACCTCAATCCTCAACCCTCAGCCCTCATCCTGAATCCTCAATCCTCAATCCTCAATCCTCAATCTTCAATCCTCAATACTCAATCTTCAATCCTCAATCCTCAGTCCTCAATCTTCAATCCTCAATGCTCAATGCTCTATCCTCAATCCTCAGTCCTCAGTCCTCAATCCTCAATCCTCAAACCTCAATCTTCAACCGTCAGTCCTCGTCCTCAAACCTCAACCCTCAATCCTCAATCCTCAAACTTCAATCATCAATACTCAACCTTCAATCCTCAAACCCCAATCCTCAATCCTCAATCCTCAATCCTCAATATTCAACGCACAACCCTCAACCATCAATCCCCAACACTCAACCGTCAATCCTCAACTCTCAATACTCAATAGAATATCCTGAATTCTCATGATTCAATACTCAATCCAAAATATTCAATAATCAAATCTCAATCCTCAAACATCAATTCTCAACACTCAATCCTCAACACTCAGTCCTCTCTCTTCAATCCTCCATCATCAATCCTCAATCCTCAAGCGTCAATCCTCAATCCTCAATCCTTAATCCTCAACCATCAATCCCCAGACCTCAAACCTCCACCCCGAATCCTCAATCCTGAATCCTCAATCTTCAGCCATAAGTCCTCAGCAATCAATTGTCAATCCTCAATCCTCAATAGAATATCCTCAATTCACAGTTTTCAATACTCAATCCCCATTCTTCAATCTTCAAATCTCAATCCACAAACATCAATTCTCATCACGCAACCCTCAACACTCAGTCCTCAATCTTCAATCCTCAATCCTCAATCCTCAATCTTCAATCCTCAATACTCTGTCTTCAATCCTCAATCCTCAATCCTCAATCCTCAATCCTCAATCTTCAATCCTCAATACTCAATCTTCAATCCTCAATCCTCAATCCTCAATCCTCAATTTTCAATCCTCAATACTCAGTCATCTATCCTCAATACTAAATCCTCAATCCTCAATCCTCAGTCCTCAATCCACAATCCTCAATCCTCAAACCTCAATCCTCAATCGTCAGCCCTCGTCCTCAATCCTCAACACTCAATCCTCAATCCTCATTCTTCAATCATCAATACTCAATCTTCAATCCTGAATCCTCAATCTTCAATCCTCAAGCCTCAATTCTCAGTCCTCAATACTCAATCCTCAATCGTCAATCCTCAATCCTCAATCCTCAATCTTCAATCCTCAATCCTCAATCCTCAATCCTCAATCCTCAATCTTCATTCCTCAATACTCAATCTACAATCCTCAATCCTCAATCCTCAATCCTCAATCCTCAATCTTCAATCCTCAATCCTCAAACCTCAATCTTCAATCCTCAATACTCAATCTGCAATCCTCAATCTTCAATCCTCAATCCTCAATCCTCATTCTTCAATCCTCAATGCCGAGGCCTCAATCTTCAATCCTCAATCCTCAATCCTCAATTCTCAATCCTCAATCCTCAATCCTCAATCCTCAATCCTCAGACCTCAATCCTCAATCCTCAATCCTCAATCCTCAATGTTCAATCCGCAATACACAATCCTCAATCTTCAATCCCCAATCCTCAATCCTCAATCCCCAAACCTCAATTCTCAAACCTCAATCCTCAGTCCTCGAACCTCAAACCTGTATCCTCAATCCTGAATCCTCAATCTTCAGACCTCAGTCCTCAACAATCAGTTGTCAATTATCAATCCTCAATAGAATATTATCAATTCACAGTTTTCAATACTCAATACTCAATCTGCAATTTTCAAATCTTTATTCACAAACATCAATTCTCATCATTCAACACTCAACACTCAGTCCCCAACCCTCAATCTTCAATACTCAATCCTCAATCCTCAATCCTCGATCCTCAATCTTCATTCCTCAATACTCAATTTCAATCCTCCATCCTCAATCGTCAATCCTCAATCCTCAATCCTCAATCTTCAATCCTCAATACTCAATCTTCAATCCTCAATCCACAGTCCTCAATCTTCAATCCTCAATGCTCAATGCTCAATCCTCAATCGTCAGTCCTCAGTCCTCAATCCTCAATCCTCAAACCTCAATCCTCAACCGTCAGTCCTCGTCCTCAAACCTCAACCCTCAATCCTCAATCATCAATCTTCAATCATCAATACTCAACCTTCAATCCTCAATCCCCAATCCTCAATCCTCAATCCTCAATCCTCAACATTCAACGCACAACCCTCAACCATCAATCCTCAACACTCAACCATCAATCCTCAATTCTCAATACTCAATAGAATATCCTGAATTCTCATGGTTCAATACTCAATCCAAAATATTCAATAATCAAATCTCAATCCTCAAACATCAATTCTCAACACTCAATCCTCAACACTCAGTCCTCTCTCTTCAATCCTCCATCATCAATCCTCAATCCTCAAGCGTCAATCCTCAATCCTCAATCCTTAATCCTCAACCATCAATCCCCAGACCTCAAACCTCCACCCCGAATCCTCAATCCTGAATCCTCAATCTTCAGCCATAAGTCCTCAGCAATCAATTGTCAATCCTCAATCCTCAATAGAATCTCCTCAATTCACAGTTTTCAATACTCAATCCCCATTCTTCAATCTTCAAATCTCAATCCACAAACATCAATTCTCATCACGCAACCCTCAACACTCAGTCCTCAATCTTCAATCCTCAATCCTCAATCCTCAATCTTCAATCCTCAATACTCTGTCTTCAATCCTCAATCCTCAATCCTCAATCCTCAATCCTCAATCTTCAATCCTCAATCCTCAATCATCAATCCTCAATCCTCAGACCTCAATCCTCAATCCTCAATCCTCAATCCTCAATGTTCAATCCGCAATACACAATCCTCAATCTTCAATCCCCAATCCTCAATCCTCAATCCTCAAACCTCAATTCTCAACCCTCAATCCTCAGTCCTCGAACCTCAAACCTGTATCCTCAATCCTGAATCCTCAATCTTCAGACCTCAGTCCTCAACAATCAGTTGTCAATTATCAATCCTCAATAGAATATTATCAATTCACAGTTTTCAATACTCAATACTCAATCTGCAATTTTCAAATCATTATTCACAAACATCAATTCTCATCATTCAACACTCAACACTCAGTCCCCAACCCTCAATCTTCAATACTCAATCCTCAATCCTCAATCCTCGATCCTCAATCTTCATTCCTCAATACTCAATTTCAATCCTCCATCCTCAATCGTCAATCCTCAATCCTCAATCCTCAATTTTCAATCCTCAATACTCAATCTTCAATCCTCAATCCTCAGTCCTCAATCTTCAATCCTCAATGCTCAATGCTCAATCCTCAATCGTCAGTCCTCAGTCCTCAATCCTCAATCCTCAAACCTCAATCCTGAACCGTCAGTCCTCGTCCTCAAACCTCAACCCTCAATCCTCAATCATCAATCTTCAATCATCAATACTCAACCTTCAATCCTCAATCCCCAATCCTCAATCCTCAATTCTCAATCCTCAACATTCAACGCACAACCCTCAACCATCAATCCTCAACACTCAACCATCAATCCTCAATTCTCAATACTCAATAGAATATCCTGAATTCTCATGGTTTAATACTCAATCCAAAATATTCAATAATCAAATCTCAATCCTCAAACATCAATTCTCAACACTCAATCCTCAACACTCAGTCCTCTCTCTTCAATCCTCCATCATCAATCCTCAATTCTCAAGCGTCAATCCTCAATCCTCAATCCTCAACCATCAATCCTCAGACCTCAAACCTCCACCCCGAATCCTCAATCCTGAATCCTCAATCTTCAGCCATAAGTCCTCAACAATCAATTGTCAATCCTCAATCCTCAATAGAATATCCTCAATTCACAGTTTTCAATACTCAATCCCCATTCTTCAATCTTCAAATCTCAATCCACAAACACCAATTCTCATCACGCAACCCTCAACACTCAGTCCTCAATCTTCAATCCTCAATCCTCAATCCTCAATCTTCAATCCTCAATACTCAATCTTCAACCCTCAATCCTCAATGCTCAATCCTCAATGCTCAATTCTCTATCGTCAATCCTCAATCCCCAATCCTCAATCTTCAATCCTCAATCCTCAATCCTCAACCCTCAATCCTCAATCTTCAATCCTCAATACTCAATCTTCAATCCTCAATCGTCACACCTCAATCCTCAATCCTCAATCCTCAATCCTCAGTCCTCACTCCTCAATCCTCATTCTTCAATCCTCAATACTCAATCTTCAATCCTGAATCCTCAATCCTTAATCCTCAATCTTCAATCCTCAATACTGAATCTTCAATCCTCAATCCTCAATCCTCAATCCTCAATCCTCAATCCTCATTTCTCAATCCTCAATACTCAATCCTTAATCGTCAATCCTCAATCCCCAATCCTCAGTCTTCAGTCCTCAATCCTCAATCCTCAATCCTCAACCCTCAATCTTCAATCCTCAATACTCAATCTTCAATCCTCAATCCTCAATCCTCAATCCTCAATGCGCAATCCTCAATCCTCAATCCTCAACCCTCAATCTTCAATCCTCAATACTCAATCTGCAATACTCAAACCTCAATCCTCAATCCTTAACCGTCATTCTTCAATCCTCAATACCCAATCCTCAATACCCAATCCTCAATCTTCAATCCTCAATCCTCAATCCTCAATACTCAATCCTCAATCCTCAATCCACAGACCTCAATCCTCAACCTTCAATCCTCAATACTCAATCTCCAATCCTCAATCCTCAATCCTCAATCCTCAATCCTCATTCTTCAATCCTCAACACCCAATCCTCAGTCTTCAATCCTCAACCCTCAATCCTCAATCTTCAATCCTCAATACTCAATCTTCAATCCTCAATCCTCAATCCTCAATCTTCAATCCTCAATACTGAATCTTCAATCTTCAGTCTTCAATCCTCAATCCTCAATCCTCAATCCTCAATCCTCAATCCTCAGAACTCAATCCTCAAGCTTCAATCCTCGATACTCAATCTTCAATCCTCAATCCTCAGTCCTCAATTCTCAATCCTCAATCCTCAATCATCAATCTTCAATCCTCATTACTCAATCTTCAACCCTCCATCCTCGTTCCACAATCCTCAATCCTCAATCCTCCATCGTCAGTCCTCAGTCCTCAATCCTCAATCCTCAAACCTCAATCCTCAACCGTCAGTCCTCGTCCTCAAACCTCAACCCTCAATCCTCAATCATCAATCTTCAATCATCAATACTCAACCTTCAATCCTCAATCCCCAATCCTCAATCCTCAATCCTCAATCCTCAACATTCAACGCACAACCCTCAACCATCAATCCTCAACACTCAACCATCAATCCTCAATTCTCAATACTCAATAGAATATCCTGAATTCTCATGGTTCAATACTCAATCCAAAATATTCAATAATCAAATCTCAATCCTCAAACATCAATTCTCAACACTCAATCCTCAACACTCAGTCCTCTCTCTTCAATCCTCCATCATCAATCCTCAATCCTCAAGCGTCAATCCTCAATCCTCAATCCTTAATCCTCAACCATCAATCCCCAGACCTCAAACCTCCACCCCGAATCCTCAATCCTGAATCCTCAATCTTCAGCCATAAGTCCTCAGCAATCAATTGTCAATCCTCAATCCTCAATAGAATATCCTCAATTCACAGTTTTCAATACTCAATCCCCATTCTTCAATCTTCAAATCTCAATCCACAAACATCAATTCTCATCACGCAACCCTCAACACTCAGTCCTCAATCTTCAATCCTCAATCCTCAATCCTCAATCT
Organism: Calliopsis andreniformis; assembly: GCF_051401765.1. Lineage (NCBI taxonomy): Eukaryota > Metazoa > Arthropoda > Insecta > Hymenoptera > Andrenidae > Calliopsis > Calliopsis andreniformis. The sequence continues at coordinate 3,274,646 of NW_027480448.1, read as the reverse complement.
TCAATCCTCAATACTCAATCTTCAACCCTCAATCCTCAATGCTCAATCCTCAATGCTCAATTCTCTATCGTCAATCCTCAATCCCCAATCCTCAATCTTCAATCCTCAATCCTCAATCCTCAACCCTCAATCCTCAATCTTCAATCCTCAATACTCAATCTTCAATCCTCAATCGTCACACCTCAATCCTCAATCCTCAATCCTCAATCCTCAGTCCTCACTCCTCAATCCTCATTCTTCAATCCTCAATACTCAATCTTCAATCCTGAATCCTCAATCCTTAATCCTCAATCTTCAATCCTCAATACTGAATCTTCAATCCTCAATCCTCAATCCTCAATCCTCAATCCTCAATCCTCATTTCTCAATCCTCAATACTCAATCCTTAATCGTCAATCCTCAATCCCCAATCCTCAATCATCAATCCTCAATCCTCAATCCTCAATCCTCGGACCTCAAACATCAATACTCAACCCACAGTCCTCGTCCTCAATCCACAACACTCAATCCTCGATCCTCAATCTTCAATCATCAATATTCAACCTTCAATCCTCAATACTCAAACTTCAATCCTCAATACTCAACTATCAATCCTCAATTCTCAATACTCAATAGAATATCCTGAATTCTCAGGATTCAATACTCAAACCTCAACCCTCAACCCTCAGCCCTCATCCTCAATTCTCAATCCTCAATCCTCAACCCTCAATATTCAATCCACAATACACAGTCTTCAATCCTCAATCCTCAAACCTCAATCCTCAATCCTCAATCCTCAGTAATCAATCCTCAATCTTCAATACTCAATCGTCAATCCTCAATCCGCAATTCTCGTACCTCAAACCTCAATCTTCAAACCTCAGTCCTCATACTCAATCCTCAATTCTCAATCCTCAATCCTCAATCCTCAATCTTCAATCCTCAATAATCAATCTCCAATCCTAGATCCTCAATCCCCAATCCTGAATCCTTAATCCTCAGCCTTCAATCCTCAATCCCCAGTCCTCAATCTTCAATCCTCAATCCTCAATCCTCAATCCTCAATCCTCAATCCTCATTCTTCAATCCTCAATACCCAATCCTCAATACGCAATCCTCAATCTTCAATCCTCAAACCTCAATCTTCAATTCTCAATCCTCAATACTCAATCCTAAATCGTCAATCCTCAATCCTCAATCCTCATTCCTCAATCCTCATTCCTCAATCCTCAATACCCAATCCTTAATCTTCAATCCTCAATCCTCAATCCTCAATTCTCAATCCACAATCCTCAGTCCTCAGTCCTCAAACCTCAATCCTCAAACCTCAGCCCTCATCCTCAATCCTCAATCCTCAATCTTCAACACTCAATCCTCAATCCTCAAGCTTCAATCCTCAATCCTCAATCCTCAGTCCTCAAACCTCAATCCTGAATCCTCAATCCTCAATCCTGAATCCTCAATCTTCAGACTTCAGACTTCAACAATCAGATGTCAATCCTCAATCCCCAATATAATATCTTCAATTCACAGTTTTCAATACCCAATACTCAATCTGCAATCTTCATATCTCTATCCACAAACATCAATTCTCATCACTCAACCCTCAACACTCAGTCCCCAATCCTCAATATTCAATCCTCAATCCTCAATACTCAATCCTCAATCCTCAACCCTCAATCCTCAATACTAAATCTTCAATCCTCAATACTCAATCCTCATTCCTCAATACTGAATCCTCGATCCTCAATCCTCAATCCTCAATCCTCAATCCTCAATCCTCAATCCTCAATCCTCAACTTTCAATCCTCAATGCTCAATCTTCAACCCTCAATCCTCAAACCTCAATCCTCAATCCTCAATCGTCAGTCTTCAATCCTCAATATCCAACCCTCAATCTTCAATCCTCAATCCTTAATCCTCAATTCTCAATCCTCAATCCCCAGTCCTCAGTCCTCAAACCTCAGTCCTCAATCGTCAGGCTTCAATCATCAATACTCAATCTTCAATCCTCAATCCCCAATCCTCAATCCTCAATCCTCATTCTTCAATTCTCAATCTTCAATCCTCAATACTCAATCTTCAATCCTCAATCCTCAGTCCTCAAACCTCAATTCTGAATCCTCAATCCTGAATCCTCAATCTTCAGCCCTCAGTCCTCAACAATCATTTGTCAATCCTCAATCGTCAATAGAATATACTCAATTCACAGATTTCAATACACAATACTCTATCTGCAATCTTCAAATCTCTATCCACAAACATCAATTCTCATCACCCAACCCTCAACACTCAGTCCTCAATCTTCAATCCTCAAACCTCAATCCTCAATTCTCAATCCTCAATACTCAATCCTCAATCGTCAATCCTCAATCCCCAATCCTCAGTCTTCAATCCTCAATCCTCAATCCTCAATCCTCAATCATCAATCCTCAGTAATCAATCCTCAATCTTCAATACTCAAACGTCAGTCCTCAATCCGCAATTCTCGTACCTCAAACCTCAATCTTCAAACCTCAGTCCTCATACTCAATTCTCAATTCCCAATCCTCAATCCTCAATCCTCAATCCTCAATCCTCAATAATCAATCTCCAATCCTAGATCCTCAATCCCCAATCCTCAATCCTTAATCCTCAGCCTTCAATCCTCAATCCCCAGTCCTCAATCCTCAATCCTCAATCCTGAATCCTCAATCCTCAATCCTCAATTTTCAATCCTCAATACTCAATCTTCAATCCTCAATCCTCAATCCCCAAAACTCAATATTCAATCCTCAATCCTCAATCCTCTATCCTCAATCTTCAGTCCTCAATCCTCAACCCTCAATCCTCAATCCGCATTCATCAATCCTCAATACCCAATCCTCAATCTTCAATCCTCAATCCTCAATCCTCAATTCTCAATCCTCAATCCTCAGTCCTCAGTCCTCAAACCTCTATCCTCAACCCTCAGCCCTCATCCTCAATCCTCAATCCTCAATCCTCAATCCTCAATCTTCAATCCTCAATACTCAATCTTCAATAACCAATCCTCAATTCTCAATCCTCAATACTCAATCCTCAATCGTCGATCCTCAATCCTCAATCCTCAATCCTCAATCCTCAATCCTCACTCTACAATCCTCAATACCCAATCCTCAATCTTCAATCCTCAATCCTCAATCCTCAATTCTCAATCCTCAATCCTCAGTCCTCAGTCCTCAAACCTCAATCCTCAACCCTCAGCCCTCATTCTCAGTCCTCAATCCTCAATACTCAGTCCTCAGCCCTCAAACCTCAAACCTCAACCCTCAGACCTCATCCTCAATACTCAATCCTCAACTTTCAATCCTCAATACTCAATCTTCAACCCTCAATCCTCAAACCTCAATCCTCAATCTTCAATCGTCAGTCTTCAATCCTCAATATCCAACCCTCAATCTTCAATCCTCAATCCTTAATCCTCAATTCTCAATCCTCAATCCCCAGTCCTCAGTCCTCAAACCTCAGTCCTCAATCGTCAGGCTTCAATCATCAATACTCAATCTTCAATCCTCAAACCTCAACCCTCAACCCTCAGCCCTCATCCTCAATCCTCAATACTCAATCCTCAATCCTCAATCCTCAATCCTCAATACTCAATCTTCATTAATCAATCCTCAATTCTCAATCCTCAATACTCAATTCTCAATCGTCGATACTCAATCCCCAATCCTCAGTCTTCAATCCTCAAGCCTCAATCCTCAACCCTCAACCCTCAATCTTCAATCCTCAATACTCAATCTTCCATCCTCAATCCTCAATCCTCAATCCTCAATGCTCAATCCTCAATCCTCAATCCTCGACCCTCAATCCTCGTTCTTCAATCCTCAACACCCAATCCTCAATCTTCAATCCTCAATACTCAATCCTCAATTCTCAATCCTCAATCCTCAACCCTCAGACCTCAAACATCAATACTCAACCCTCAGTCCTCGTCCTCAATCCACAACACTCAATCCTCGACCCTCAATCTTCAATCATCAATATTCAACCTTCAATCCTCAATCCACAGTACTCAAACCTCAATCCTCAATACTCAACTATCAATCCTCAATTCTCAATATTCAATAGAATAACCTGAATTCTCAGGATTCAATACTCAAACCTCAACCGTCAACCCTCAGCCCTCATCCTCAATCCTCAATCCTAAATCCTCAATCCTCAGTAATCAATCCTCAATCTTCAATACTCAATCGTCAATCCTCAATCCGCAATTCTCGTACCTCAAACCTCAATCTTCAAACCTCAGTCCTCATACTCAATTCTCAATTCTCAATCCTCAATCCTCAATCCTCAATCTTCAATCCTCAATAATCAATCTCCAATCCTAGATCCTCAATCCCCAATCCTGAATCCTTAATCCTCAGCCTTCAATCCTCAATCCCCAGTCCTCAATCTTCAATCCTCAATCCTCAATCCTCAATCCTCAATCCTCAATCCTCATTCTTCAATCCTCAATACCCAATCCTCAATACGCAATCCTCAATCTTCAATCCTCAAACCTCAATCTTCAATTCTCAATCCTCAATACTCAATCCTAAATCGTCAATCCTCAATCCTCAATTCTCAATCCTCAATCCTCAGTACTCAGCCCTCAAACCTCAATCCTCAACCCTCAGCCCTCATTCTCAATCCTCAATCCTCAATCCTCAATTTTCAATCCTCAATACTCAATCTTCAATCCTCAATCCTTAATCCTCAATTCTCAATCCTCAATCCCCAGTCCTCAGTCCTCAAACCTCAATCCTCAATCGTCAGGCTTCAATCATCAATACTCAATCTTCAATCCTCAATCCCCAATCCTCAATCCTCAATCCTCATTCTTCAATCCTCAATACCCAATCCTCAATCTTCAATCCACAATCCTCAGTCCTCAGTCCTCAAACCTCAATCCTCAAGCCTCGGCCCTCATCCTCAATCCTCAATCTTCAACCCTCAATCATCAATCCTCAAGCTTCAATCCTCAGTCCTCAATCCTCAGTCCTCAAACCTCAATCCTGAATCCTCAATCCTCAATCCTGAATCCTCAATCTTCAGACTTCAGACTTCAACAATCAGATGTCAATCCTCAATCCCCAATATAATATCTTCAATTTACAGTTTTCAATACCCAATACTCAATCTGCAATCTTCATATCTCTATCCACAAACATCAATTCTCATCACTCAACCCTCAACACTCAGTCCCCAATCCTCAATATTCAATCCTCAATCCTCAATACTCAATCCTCAATCCTCAACCCTCAATCCTCAATACTAAATCTTCAATCCTCAATACTCAATCCTCAATCCTCAATACTGAATCCTCGATCCTCAATCCTCAATCCTCAATCCTCAATCCTCAATCCTCAATCCTCAATCCTCAATCCTCAACTTTCAATCCTCAATATTCAATCTTCAACCCTCAATCCTCAAACCTCAATCCTCAATCTTCAATCGTCAGTCTTCAATCCTCAATATCCAACCCTCAATCTTCAATCCTCAATCCTTAATCCTCAATTCTCAATCCTCAATCCCCAGTCCTCAGTCCTCAAACCTCAGTCCTCAATCGTCAGGCTTCAATCATCAATACTCAATCTTCAATCCTCAATCCCCAATCCTCAATCCTCAATCCTCATTCTTCAATCCTCAATCTTCAATCCACAATACTCAATCTCCAATCCTCAATCCTCAGTCCTCAAACCTCAATTCTGAATCCTCAATCCTGAATCCTCAATCTTCAGCCCTCAGTCCTCAACAATCAGTTGTCAATCCTCAATCGTCAATAGAATATACTCAGTTCACAGATTTCAATACACAATACTCTATCTGCAATCTTCAAATCTCTATCCACAAACATCAATTCTCATCACGCAACCCTCAACACTCAGTCCTCAATCTTCAATCCTCAATCCTCAATCCTCAATCTTCAATCCTCAATACTCTGTCTTCAATCCTCAATCCTCAATCCTCAATCCTCAATCCTCAATCTTCAATCCTCAATACTCAATCTTCAATCCTCAATCCTCAATCCTCAATCCTCAATTTTCAATCCTCAATACTCAGTCATCTATCCTCAATACTAAATCCTCAATCCTCAATCCTCAGTCCTCAATCCACAATCCTCAATCCTCAAACCTCAATCCTCAATCGTCAGCCCTCGTCCTCAATCCTCAACACTCAATCCTCAATCCTCATTCTTCAATCCTCAATCCTCAATCTTCAATCCTCAATCCTCAATCCTCAATCCTCAATCCTCAATCTTCATTCCTCAATACTCAATCTACAATCCTCAATCCTCAATCCTCAATCCTCAATCCTCAATCTTCAATCCTCAATCCTCAAACCTCAATCTTCAATCCTCAATACTCAATCTGCAATCCTCAATCTTCAATCCTCAATCCTCAATCCTCATTCTTCAATCCTCAATGCCGAGGCCTCAATCTTCAATCCTCAATCCTCAATCCTCAATTCTCAATCCTCAATCCTCAATCCTCAATCCTCAATCCTCAGACCTCAATCCTCAATCCTCAATCCTCAATCCTCAATGTTCAATCCGCAATACACAATCCTCAATCTTCAATCCCCAATCCTCAATCCTCAATCCCCAAACCTCAATTCTCAAACCTCAATCCTCAGTCCTCGAACCTCAAACCTGTATCCTCAATCCTGAATCCTCAATCTTCAGACCTCAGTCCTCAACAATCAGTTGTCAATTATCAATCCTCAATAGAATATTATCAATTCACAGTTTTCAATACTCAATACTCAATCTGCAATTTTCAAATCTTTATTCACAAACATCAATTCTCATCATTCAACACTCAACACTCAGTCCCCAACCCTCAATCTTCAATACTCAATTCTCAATCCTCAATCCTCGATCCTCAATCTTCATTCCTCAATACTCAATTTCAATCCTCCATCCTCAATCGTCAATCCTCAATCCTCAATCCTCAATCTTCAATCCTCAATACTCAATCTTCAATCCTCAATCCTCAGTCCTCAATCTTCAATCCTCAATGCTCAATGCTCAATCCTCAATCGTCAGTCCTCAGTCCTCAATCCTCAATCCTCAAACCTCAATCCTCAACCGTCAGTCCTCGTCCTCAAACCTCAACCCTCAATCCTCAATCATCAATCTTCAATCATCAATACTCAACCTTCAATCCTCAATCCCCAATCCTCAATCCTCAATCCTCAATCCTCAACATTCAACGCACAACCCTCAACCATCAATCCTCAACACTCAACCATCAATCCTCAATTCTCAATACTCAATAGAATATCCTGAATTCTCATGGTTCAATACTCAATCCAAAATATTCAATAATCAAATCTCAATCCTCAAACATCAATTCTCAACACTCAATCCTCAACACTCAGTCCTCTCTCTTCAATCCTCCATCATCAATCCTCAATCCTCAAGCGTCAATCCTCAATCCTCAATCCTTAATCCTCAACCATCAATCCCCAGACCTCAAACCTCCACCCCGAATCCTCAATCCTGAATCCTCAATCTTCAGCCATAAGTCCTCAGCAATCAATTGTCAATCCTCAATCCTCAATAGAATATCCTCAATTCACAGTTTTCAATACTCAATCCCCATTCTTCAATCTTCAAATCTCAATCCACAAACATCAATTCTCATCACGCAACCCTCAACACTCAGTCCTCAATCTTCAATCCTCAATCCTCAATCCTCAATCTTCAATCCTCAATACTCTGTCTTCAATCCTCAATCCTCAATCCTCAATCCTCAATCCTCAATCTTCAATCCTCAATACTCAATCTTCTATCCTCAATCCTCAATCCTCAATCCTCAATTTTCAATCCTCAATACTCAGTCATCAATCCTCAATACTAAATCCTCAATCCTCAATCCTCAGTCCTCAATCCACAATCCTCAATCCTCAAACCTCAATCCTCAATCGTCAGCCCTCGTCCTCAATCCTCAACACTCAATCCTCAATCCTCATTCTTCAATCATCAATACTCAATCTTCAATCCTCAATCCTCAATCTTCAATCCTCAAGCCTCAATTCTCAGTCCTCAATACTCAATCCTCAATCGTCAATCCTCAATCCTCAATCCTCAATCTTCAATCCTCAATCCTCAATCCTCAATCCTCAATCCTCAATCTTCATTCCTCAATACTCAATCTACAATCCTCAATCCTCAATCCTCAATCCTCAATCCTCAATCTTCAATCCTCAATCCTCAAACCTCAATCTTCAATCCTCAATACTCAATCTGCAATCCTCAATCTTCAATCCTCAATCCTCAATCCTCATTCTTCAATCCTCAATGCCGAGGCCTCAATCTTCAATCCTCAATCCTCAATCCTCAATTCTCAATCCTCAATCCTCAATCATCAATCCTCAATCCTCAGACCTCAATCCTCAATCCTCAATCCTCAATCCTCAATGTTCAATCCGCAATACACAATCCTCAATCTTCAATCCCCAATCCTCAATCCTCAATCCTCAAACCTCAATTCTCAACCCTCAATCCTCAGTCCTCGAACCTCAAACCTGTATCCTCAATCCTGAATCCTCAATCTTCAGACCTCAGTCCTCAACAATCAGTTGTCAATTATCAATCCTCAATAGAATATTATCAATTCACAGTTTTCAATACTCAATACTCAATCTGCAATTTTCAAATCATTATTCACAAACATCAATTCTCATCATTCAACACTCAACACTCAGTCCCCAACCCTCAATCTTCAATACTCAATCCTCAATCCTCAATCCTCGATCCTCAATCTTCATTCCTCAATACTCAATTTCAATCCTCCATCCTCAATCGTCAATCCTCAATCCTCAATCCTCAATTTTCAATCCTCAATACTCAATCTTCAATCCTCAATCCTCAGTCCTCAATCTTCAATCCTCAATGTTCAATGCTCAATCCTCAATCGTCAGTCCTCAGTCCTCAATCCTCAATCCTCAAACCTCAATCCTGAACCGTCAGTCCTCGTCCTCAAACCTCAACCCTCAATCCTCAATCATCAATCTTCAATCATCAATACTCAACCTTCAATCCTCAATCCCCAATCCTCAATCCTCAATTCTCAATCCTCAACATTCAACGCACAACCCTCAACCATCAATCCTCAACACTCAACCATCAATCCTCAATTCTCAATACTCAATAGAATATCCTGAATTCTCATGGTTTAATACTCAATCCAAAATATTCAATAATCAAATCTCAATCCTCAAACATCAATTCTCAACACTCAATCCTCAACACTCAGTCCTCTCTCTTCAATCCTCCATCATCAATCCTCAATCCTCAAGCGTCAATCCTCAATCCTCAATCCTCAATCCTCAACCATCAATCCTCAGACCTCAAACCTCCACCCCGAATCCTCAATCCTGAATCCTCAATCTTCAGCCATAAGTCCTCAACAATCAATTGTCAATCCTCAATCCTCAATAGAATATCCTCAATTCACAGTTTTCAATACTCAATCCCCATTCTTCAATCTTCAAATCTCAATCCACAAACACCAATTCTCATCACGCAACCCTCAACACTCAGTCCTCAATCTTCAATCCTCAATCCTCAATCCTCAATCTTCAATCCTCAATACTCAATCTTCAACCCTCAATCCTCAATCTTCAATCCTCAATACTGAATCTTCAATCCTCAATCCTCAATCCTCAATCCTCAATCCTCAATCCTCATTTCTCAATCCTCAATACTCAATCCTTAATCGTCAATCCTCAATCCCCAATCCTCAGTCTTCAGTCCTCAATCCTCAATCCTCAATCCTCAACCCTCAATCTTCAATCCTCAATACTCAATCTTCAATCCTCAATCCTCAATCCTCAATCCTCAATGCGCAATCCTCAATCCTCAATCCTCAACCCTCAATCTTCAATCCTCAATACTCAATCTGCAATACTCAAACCTCAATCCTCAATCCTTAACCGTCATTCTTCAATCCTCAATACCCAATCCTCAATACCCAATCCTCAATCTTCAATCCTCAATCCTCAATCCTCAATACTCAATCCTCAATCCTCAATCCACAGACCTCAATCCTCAACCTTCAATCCTCAATACTCAATCTCCAATCCTCAATCCTCAATCCTCAATCCTCAATCCTCATTCTTCAATCCTCAACACCCAATCCTCAGTCTTCAATCCTCAACCCTCAATCCTCAATCTTCAATCCTCAATACTCAATCTTCAATCCTCAATCCTCAATCCTCAATCTTCAATCCTCAATACTGAATCTTCAATCTTCAGTCTTCAATCCTCAATCCTCAATCCTCAATCCTCAATCCTCAATCCTCAGAACTCAATCCTCAAGCTTCAATCCTCGATACTCAATCTTCAATCCTCAATCCTCAGTCCTCAATTCTCAATCCTCAATCCTCAATCATCAATCTTCAATCCTCATTACTCAATCTTCAATCCTCCATCCTCGTTCCACAATCCTCAATCCTCAATCCTCCATCGTCAGGCATCAATCCTCAATACTCAATCTTCAATCCTCAATCCTCAATCCTCAATTCTCAGTCCTCAGCCCTCAACCCCCAATCCTCAACCCTCGGACCTCATCCTCAATCCTCAATTATCAATCCTCAACCCTCAATCTTCAAACCTCAATCCTCAATCTTCAATCTTCAATCCTCAATTCTCACTCCTCAATACCCAATCCTCAATCGTCAATCCTCAAACCCCAATCCTCAATCATCAATCCTCAATCCTCAATCCTCAATCCTCGGACCTCAAACATCAATACTCAACCCACAGTCCTCGTCCTCAATCCACAACACTCAATCCTCGATCCTCAATCTTCAATCATCAATATTCAACCTTCAATCCTCAATACTCAAACTTCAATCCTCAATACTCAACTATCAATCCTCAATTCTCAATACTCAATAGAATATCCTGAATTCTCAGGATTCAATACTCAAACCTCAACCCTCAACCCTCAGCCCTCATCCTCAATTCTCAATCCTCAATCCTCAACCCTCAATATTCAATCCACAATACACAGTCTTCAATCCTCAATCCTCAAACCTCAATCCTCAATCCTCAATCCTCAGTAATCAATCCTCAATCTTCAATACTCAATCGTCAATCCTCAATCCGCAATTCTCGTACCTCAAACCTCAATCTTCAAACCTCAGTCCTCATACTCAATCCTCAATTCTCAATCCTCAATCCTCAATCCTCAATCTTCAATCCTCAATAATCAATCTCCAATCCTAGATCCTCAATCCCCAATCCTGAATCCTTAATCCTCAGCCTTCAATCCTCAATCCCCAGTCCTCAATCTTCAATCCTCAATCCTCAATCCTCAATCCTCAATCCTCAATCCTCATTCTTCAATCCTCAATCCTCAATCCTCAATCCTCAATCCTCATTCCTCAATCCTCATTCCTCAATCCTCAATACCCAATCCTTAATCTTCAATCCTCAATCCTCAATCCTCAATTCTCAATCCACAATCCTCAGTCCTCAGTCATCAAACCTCAATCCTCAAACCTCAGCCCTCATCCTCAATCCTCAATCCTCAATCTTCAACACTCAATCCTCAATCCTCAAGCTTCAATCCTCAATCCTCAATCCTCAGTCCTCAAACCTCAATCCTGAATCCTCAATCCTCAATCCTGAATCCTCAATCTTCAGACTTCAGACTTCAACAATCAGATGTCAATCCTCAATCCTCAATAGAATATCTTCAACACACAGTTTTCAATACCCAATACTCAATCTGCAATCTTCTTTTCTCTATCCACACACATTAATTCTCATCACTCAACCCTCAACACTCAGTCCCCAATCCTCAATATTCAATCCTCAATCCTCAATACTCAATCCTCAATCATCAATACTGAATGTTCGATCCTCAATCCTCAATCCTCAATCCTCAATCCTCAATCCTCAATCCTCAATTTTCAATCCTCAATACTCAATCTTCAATCCTCAATCCTTAATCCTCAATTCTCAATCCTCAATCCCCAGTCCTCAGTCCTCAAACCTCAATCCTCAATCGTCAGGCTTCAATCATCAATACTCAATCTTCAATCCTCAATCCCCAATCCTCAATCCTCAATCCTCATTCTTCAATCCTCAATACCCAATCCTCAATCTTCAATCCACAATCCTCAGTCCTCAGTCCTCAAACCTCAATCCTCAAACCTCAGCCCTCATCCTCAATCCTCAATCCTCAATCTTCAACCCTCAATCATCAATCCTCAGGCTTCAATCCTCAATCCTCAATCCTCAGTCCTCAAACCTCAATCCTGAATCCTCAATCCTCAATCCTGAATCCTCAATCTTCAGACTTCAGACTTCAACAATCAGATGTCAATCCTCAATCCCCAATATAATATCTTCAATTCACAGTTTTCAATACCCAATACTCAATCTGCAATCTTCATATCTCTATCCACAAACATCAATTCTCATCACTCAACCCTCAACACTCAGTCCCCAATCCTCAATATTCAATCCTCAATCCTCAATACTCAATCCTCAATCCTCAACCCTCAATCCTCAATACTAAATCTTCAATCCTCAATACTCAATCCTCATTCCTCAATACTGAATCCTCGATCCTCAATCCTCAATCCTCAATCCTCAATCCTCAATCCTCAATCCTCAATCCTCAACTTTCAATCCTCAATGCTCAATCTTCAACCCTCAATCCTCAAACCTCAATCCTCAATCCTCAATCGTCAGTCTTCAATCCTCAATATCCAACCCTCAATCTTCAATCCTCAATCCTTAATCCTCAATTCTCAATCCTCAATCCCCAGTCCTCAGTCCTCAAACCTCAGTCCTCAATCGTCAGGCTTCAATCATCAATACTCAATCTTCAATCCTCAATCCCCAATCCTCAATCCTCAATCCTCATTCTTCAATTCTCAATCTTCAATCCTCAATACTCAATCTTCAATCCTCAATCCTCAGTCCTCAAACCTCAATTCTGAATCCTCAATCCTGAATCCTCAATCTTCAGCCCTCAGTCCTCAACAATCATTTGTCAATCCTCAATCGTCAATAGAATATACTCAATTCACAGATTTCAATACACAATACTCTATCTGCAATCTTCAAATCTCTATCCACAAACATCAATTCTCATCACCCAACCCTCAACACTCAGTCCTCAATCTTCAATCCTCAAACCTCAATCCTCAATTCTCAATCCTCAATACTCAATCCTCAATCGTCAATCCTCAATCCCCAATCCTCAGTCTTCAATCCTCAATCCTCAATCCTCAATCCTCAATCATCAATCCTCAGTAATCAATCCTCAATCTTCAATACTCAAACGTCAATCCTCAATCCGCAATTCTCGTACCTCAAACCTCAATCTTCAAACCTCAGTCCTCATACTCAATTCTCAATTCCCAATCCTCAATCCTCAATCCTCAATCCTCAATCCTCAATAATCAATCTCCAATCCTAGATCCTCAATCCCCAATCCTCAATCCTTAATCCTCAGCCTTCAATCCTCAATCCCCAGTCCTCAATCCTCAATCCTCAATCCTGAATCCTCAATCCTCAATCCTCAATTTTCAATCCTCAATACTCAATCTTCAATCCTCAAACCTCAATCCCCAAAACTCAATATTCAATCCTCAATCCTCAATCCTCTATCCTCAATCTTCAGTCCTCAATCCTCAACCCTCAATCCTCAATCCGCATTCATCAATCCTCAATACCCAATCCTCAATCTTCAATCCTCAATCCTCAATCCTCAATTCTCAATCCTCAATCCTCAGTCCTCAGTCCTCAAACCTCTATCCTCAACCCTCAGCCCTCATCCTCAATCCTCAATCCTCAATCCTCAATCCTCAATCTTCAATCCTCAATACTCAATCTTCAATAACCAATCCTCAATTCTCAATCCTCAATACTCAATCCTCAATCGTCGATCCTCAATCCTCAATCCTCAATCCTCAATCCTCAATCCTCACTCTACAATCCTCAATACCCAATCCTCAATCTTCAATCCTCAATCCTCAATCCTCAATTCTCAATCCTCAATCCTCAGTCCTCAGTCCTCAAACCTCAATCCTCAACCCTCAGCCCTCATTCTCAGTCCTCAATCCTCAATACTCAGTCCTCAGCCCTCAAACCTCAAACCTCAACCCTCAGACCTCATCCTCAATACTCAATCCTCAACTTTCAATCCTCAATACTCAATCTTCAACCCTCAATCCTCAAACCTCAATCCTCAATCTTCAATCGTCAGTCTTCAATCCTCAATATCCAACCCTCAATCTTCAATCCTCAATCCTTAATCCTCAATTCTCAATCCTCAATCCCCAGTCCTCAGTCCTCAAACCTCAGTCCTCAATCGTCAGGCTTCAATCATCAATACTCAATCTTCAATCCTCAATCCCCAATCCTCAATCCTCAATCCTCATTCTTCAATCCTCAATCTTCAATCCACAATACTCAATCTCCAATCCTCAATCCTCAGTCCTCAAACCTCAATTCTGAATCCTCAATCCTGAATCCTCAATCTTCAGCCCTCAGTCCTCAACAATCAGTTGTCAATCCTCAATCGTCAATAGAATATACTCAGTTCACAGATTTCAATACACAATACTCTATCTGCAATCTTCAAATCTCTATCCACAAACATCAATTCTCATCACCCAACCCTCAACACTCAGTCCTCAATCTTCAATCCTCAAACCTCAATCCTCAATTCTCAATCCTCAATAGTCAATCCTCAATCGTCAATCCTCAATCCCCAATCCTCAGTCTTCAATCCTCAATCCTCAATCCTCAATCCTCAATCATCAATCCTCAGTAATCAATCCTCAATCTTCAATACTCAAACGTCAATCCTCAATCCGCAATTCTCGTACCTCAAACCTCAATCTTCAAACCTCAGTCCTCATACTCAATTCTCAATTCTCAATCCTCAATCCTCAATCCTCAATACTCAATCCTCAATAATCAATCTCCAATCCTAGATCCTCAATCCCCAATACTCAATCCTTAATCCTCAGCCTTCAATCCTCAATCCCCAGTCCTCAATCCTCAATCCTCAATCCTGAATACTCAATCCTCAATCCTCAATTTTCAATCATCAATACTCAATCTTCAATCCTCAATCCTCAATCCTCAAAACTCAATATTCAATCCTCAATCCTCAATCCTCAATCCTCTATCCTCAATCTTCAGTCCTCAATCCTCAACCCTCAATCCTCAATCCGCATTCATCAATCCTCAATACCCAATCCTCAATCTTCAATCCTCAATCCTCAATCCTCAATTCTCAATCCTCAATCCTCAGTCCTCAGTCCTCAAACCTCTACCCTCAACCCTCAGCCCTCATCCTCAATCCTCAATCCTCAATCCTCAATCTTCAATCCTCAATCCTCAATCCTCAATTCTCAATACTCAATCCTCAATCCTCGGTCCTCAAACCTCAAACCTCAATCTTCAATCCTCAACGCTCAATCTTCAATCCTCCGTCCTCAATACTCAATCCTCAATCCTCAATCCTCAATCGTCAGGCTTCAATCCTCAATACTCAATCTTCAATCCTCAATCCTCAATCCTCATTCCTCAATCCTCATTCCTCAATCCTCAATACCCAATCCTTAATCTTCAATCCTCAATCCTCAATCCTCAATTCTCAATCCACAATCCTCAGTCCTCAGTCCTCAAACCTCAATCCTCAAACCTCAGCCCTCATCCTCAATCCTCAATCCTCAATCTTCAACCCTCAATCCTCAATCCTCCAGCTTCAATCCTCAATCCTCAATCCTCAGTCCTCAAACCTCAATCCTGAATCCTCAATCCTCAATCCTGAATCCTCAATCTTCAGACTTCAGACTTCAACAATCAGATGTCAATCCTCAATCCTCAATAGAATATCTTCAATTCACAGTTTTCAATACCCAATACTCAATCTGCAATCTTCTTTTCTCTATCCACAAACATTAATTCTCATCACTCAACCCTCAACACTCAGTCCCCAATCCTCAATATTCAATCCTCAATCCTCAATCCTCAATCCTCAATCCTCAATACTGAATCTTCGATCCTCAATCCTCAATCCTCAATCCTCAATCCTCAATCCTCAATCCTCAATTTTCAATCCTCAATACTCAATCTTCAGTCCTCAATCCTTAATCCTCAATTCTCAATCCTCAATCCCCAGTCCTCAGTCCTCAAACCTCAATCCTCAATCGTCAGGCTTCAATCCTCAATACTCAATCTTCAATCCTCAATCATCAGTCCTCAATACTCAACTATCAGTCCTCAATTCTCAATACTCAATCCTCAATCCTCAATCTTCAATCCACAATACTCAATCTTCAATCCTCAGTCTTCAATCCTCAATCCTCAGTGCTCAGTCCTGAATCCTCAATTCTCAAACCTCAATCTTCAATCCTCAATACGCACTCTGCAATCCTCTATCCTCAATCCTCAATCCTCAATTCTCAATCCTCAATCCTCAGCCCTCAGTCTTCAAACCTCAACCCTCAACCCTCAGCCCTCATCCTCAATCCTCAATACTCAATCCTCAATCCTCAATCCTCAATACTCAATCCTCAATCCTCATTCTTCAATCCTCAATACCCAATCCTCAATCTTCAATCCTCAATCCTCAATCCTCAATCCTCAATTCTCAATCCTCAATCCTCAGTGCTCAGTCCTCAAACCACAATCCTCAACCCTCAGCCCTGGTCCTCAATCCTCAATCCTCAATCCTCAATCGTGAATCCTCATTCTACAATACTCAATAACCAATCCTCAATCTTCAATCCTCAATCCTCAATCCTCAATCCTCAATCTTCAATCCTCAATTCTCAGTCCTCAGCCCACAAACCTCAATGCTCAACCCTCAGACCTCATCCTCAATCCTCAATTATCAATCCTCAAACCTCAATCTTCAATCCTCAATACTCAACTTTCAATCCTCAATCCTCAGTCCTCAAACCTCAATTCTGAATCCTCAATGCTCAATCTTCAATCCTCAATCCTCAGTCCTCAATACTCAACTATCAGTCCTCAATTCTCAATACTCAATCCTCAATCCTCAATCTTCAATCCACAATACTCAATATTCAATCCTCACTCCTCAATCCTCAATCCTCAATCCTCAATCTTCAATCCTCAATCCTCAATCTTCAATCCTCAATACTCAATCTTCAATAACCAATCCTCAATTCTCAATCCTCAATACTCAATCCTCAATCGTCAATCCTCAATCCTCAATCCTCAATCCTCAATCCTCACTCTACAATCCTCAATACCCAATCCTCAATCTTCAATACTCAATCCTCAATCCTCAATTCTCAATCCTCAATCCTCAGTCCTCAGTCCTCAAACCTCAATCCTCAATCCTCAATACCCAATCCTTAATCTTCAATCCTCAATCCTCAATCCTCAATTCTCAATCCACAATCCTCAGTCCTCAGTCCTCAAACCTCAATCCTCAAACCTCAGCCCTCATCCTCAATCCTCAATCCTCAATCTTCAACCCTTCAATCCTCAATCCTCAAGCTTCAATCCTCAATCCTCAATCCTCAGTCCTCAAACCTCAATCCTGAATCCTCAATCCTCAATCCTGAATCCTCAATCTTCAGACTTCAGACTTCAACAATCAGATGTCAATCCTCAATCCTCAATAGAATATCTTCAATTCACAGTTTTCAATACCCAATACTCAATCTGCAATCTTCTTTTCTCTATCCACAAACATTAATTCTCATCACTCAACCCTCAACACTCAGTCCCCAATCCTCAATATTCAATCCTCAATCCTCAATACTCAATCCTCAATCCTCAACCCTCAATCCTCAATACTAAATCTTCAATCCTCAATACTCAATCCTCAATCCTCAATACTGAATCCTCGATCCTCAATCCTCAATCCTCAATCCTCAATCCTCAATCCTCAATCCTCAATCCTCAACTTTCAATCCTCAATACTCAATCTTCAACCCTCAATCCTCAAACCTCAACCCTCAATCCTCAATCGTCAGTCTTCAATCCTCAATATCCAACCCTCAATCTTCAATCCTCAATCCTTAATCCTCAATTCTCAATCCTCAATCCCCAGTCCTCAGTCCTCAAACCTCAGTCCTCAATCGTCAGGCTTCAATCATCAATACTCAATCTTCAATCCTCAATCCCCAATCCTCAATCCTCAATCCTCATTCTTCAATCCTCAATCTTCAATCCTCAATACTCAATCTTCAATCCTCAATCCTCAGTCCTCAAACCTCAATTCTGAATCCTCAATCCTGAATCCTCAATCTTCAGCCCTCAGTCCTCAACAATCAGTTGTCAATCCTCAATCGTCAATAGAATATACTCAATTCACAGATTTCAATACACAATACTCTATCTGCAATCTTCAAATCTCTATCCACAAACATCAATTCTCATCACCCAACCCTCAACACTCAGTCCTCAGTCTTCAATCCTCAAACCTCAATCCTCAATCCTCAATCCTCATTCCTCAATCCTCATTCCTCAATCCTCAATACCCAATCCTTAATCTTCAATCCTCAATCCTCAATCCTCAATTCTCAATCCACAATCCTCAGTCCTCAGTCCTCAAACCTCAATCCTCAAACCTCAGCCCTCATCCTCAATCCTCAATCCTCAATCTTCAACCCTCAATCCTCAATCCTCCAGCTTCAATCCTCAATCCTCAATCCTCAGTCCTCAAACCTCAATCCTGAATCCTCAATCCTCAATCCTGAATCCTCAATCTTCAGACTTCAGACTTCAACAATCAGATGTCAATCCTCAATCCTCAATAGAATATCTTCAATTCACAGTTTTCAATACCCAATACTCAATCTGCAATCTTCTTTTCTCTATCCACAAACATTAATTCTCATCACTCAACCCTCAACACTCAGTCCCCAATCCTCAATATTCAATCCTCAATCCTCAATCCTCAATCCTCAATCCTCAATACTGAATCTTCGATCCTCAATCCTCAATCCTCAATCCTCAATCCTCAATCCTCAATCCTCAATTTTCAATCCTCAATACTCAATCTTCAGTCCTCAATCCTTAATCCTCAATTCTCAATCCTCAATCCCCAGTCCTCAGTCCTCAAACCTCAATCCTCAATCGTCAGGCTTCAATCCTCAATACTCAATCTTCAATCCTCAATCATCAGTCCTCAATACTCAACTATCAGTCCTCAATTCTCAATACTCAATCCTCAATCCTCAATCTTCAATCCACAATACTCAATCTTCAATCCTCAGTCTTCAATCCTCAATCCTCAGTGCTCAGTCCTGAATCCTCAATTCTCAAACCTCAATCTTCAATCCTCAATACGCACTCTGCAATCCTCTATCCTCAATCCTCAATCCTCAATTCTCAATCCTCAATCCTCAGCCCTCAGTCTTCAAACCTCAACCCTCAACCCTCAGCCCTCATCCTCAATCCTCAATACTCAATCCTCAATCCTCAATCCTCAATACTCAATCCTCAATCCTCATTCTTCAATCCTCAATACCCAATCCTCAATCTTCAATCCTCAATCCTCAATCCTCAATCCTCAATTCTCAATCCTCAATCCTCAGTGCTCAGTCCTCAAACCACAATCCTCAACCCTCAGCCCTGGTCCTCAATCCTCAATCCTCAATCCTCAATCGTGAATCCTTATTCTACAATACTCAATAACCAATCCTTAATCTTCAATCCTCAATCCTCAATCCTCAATCCTCAATCTTCAATCCTCAATTCTCAGTCCTCAGCCCACAAACCTCAATGCTCAACCCTCAGACCTCATCCTCAATCCTCAATTATCAATCCTCAAACCTCAATCTTCAATCCTCAATACTCAACTTTCAATCCTCAATCCTCAGTCCTCAAACCTCAATTCTGAATCCTCAATGCTCAATCTTCAATCCTCAATCCTCAGTCCTCAATACTCAACTATCAGTCCTCAATTCTCAATACTCAATCCTCAATCCTCAATCTTCAATCCACAATACTCAATATTCAATCCTCACTCCTCAATCCTCAATCCTCAATCCTCAATCTTCAATCCTCAATCCTCAATCTTCAATCCTCAATACTCAATCTTCAATAACCAATCCTCAATTCTCAATCCTCAATACTCAATCCTCAATCGTCAATCCTCAATCCTCAATCCTCAATCCTCAATCCTCACTCTACAATCCTCAATACCCAATCCTCAATCTTCAATACTCAATCCTCAATCCTCAATTCTCAATCCTCAATCCTCAGTCCTCAGTCCTCAAACCTCAATCCTCAATCCTCAATACCCAATCCTTAATCTTCAATCCTCAATCCTCAATCCTCAATTCTCAATCCACAATCCTCAGTCCTCAGTCCTCAAACCTCAATCCTCAAACCTCAGCCCTCATCCTCAATCCTCAATCCTCAATCTTCAACCCTTCAATCCTCAATCCTCAAGCTTCAATCCTCAATCCTCAATCCTCAGTCCTCAAACCTCAATCCTGAATCCTCAATCCTCAATCCTGAATCCTCAATCTTCAGACTTCAGACTTCAACAATCAGATGTCAATCCTCAATCCTCAATAGAATATCTTCAATTCACAGTTTTCAATACCCAATACTCAATCTGCAATCTTCTTTTCTCTATCCACAAACATTAATTCTCATCACTCAACCCTCAACACTCAGTCCCCAATCCTCAATATTCAATCCTCAATCCTCAATACTCAATCCTCAATCCTCAACCCTCAATCCTCAATACTAAATCTTCAATCCTCAATACTCAATCCTCAATCCTCAATACTGAATCCTCGATCCTCAATCCTCAATCCTCAATCCTCAATCCTCAATCCTCAATCCTCAATCCTCAACTTTCAATCCTCAATACTCAATCTTCAACCCTCAATCCTCAAACCTCAACCCTCAATCCTCAATCGTCAGTCTTCAATCCTCAATATCCAACCCTCAATCTTCAATCCTCAATCCTTAATCCTCAATTCTCAATCCTCAATCCCCAGTCCTCAGTCCTCAAACCTCAGTCCTCAATCGTCAGGCTTCAATCATCAATACTCAATCTTCAATCCTCAATCCCCAATCCTCAATCCTCAATCCTCATTCTTCAATCCTCAATCTTCAATCCTCAATACTCAATCTTCAATCCTCAATCCTCAGTCCTCAAACCTCAATTCTGAATCCTCAATCCTGAATCCTCAATCTTCAGCCCTCAGTCCTCAACAATCAGTTGTCAATCCTCAATCGTCAATAGAATATACTCAATTCACAGATTTCAATACACAATACTCTATCTGCAATCTTCAAATCTCTATCCACAAACATCAATTCTCATCACCCAACCCTCAACACTCAGTCCTCAGTCTTCAATCCTCAAACCTCAATCCTCAATTCTCAATCCTCAATACTCAATCCTCAATCGTCAATCCTCAATCCCCAATCCTCAGTCTTCAATCCTCAATCCTCAATCCTCAATCCTCAATCATCAATCCTCAGTAATCAATCCTCAATCTTCAATACTCAAACGTCAATCCTCAATCCGCAATTCTCGTACCTCAAACCTCAATCTTCAAACCTCAGTCCTCATACTCAATTCTCAATTCTCAATCCTCAATCCTCAATCCTCAATCCTCAATCCTCAATTATCAATCTCCAATCCTAGATCCTCAATCCCCAATCCTCAATCCTTAATCCTCAGCCTTCAATCCTCAATCCCCAGTCCTCAATCCTCAATCCTCAATCCTGAATCCTCAATCCTCAATCCTCAATTTTCAATCCTCAATACTCAATCTTCAATCCTCAATCCTCAATCCTCAAAACTCAATATTCAATCCTCAATCCTCAATCCTCTATCCTCAATCTTCAGTCCTCAATCCTCAACCCTCAATCTTCAATCCGCATTCATCAATCCTCAATACCCAATCCTCAATCTTCAATCCTCAATCCTCAATCCTCAATTCTCAATCCTCAATTCTCAGTCCTCAGTCCTCAAACCTCTATCCTCAACCCTCAGCCCTCATCCTCAATCGCCAATCCTCAATCCTCAATCCTCAATCTTCAATCCTCAATACTCGATCTTCAATAACCAATCCTCAATCCTCAATCCTCACTCTACAATCCTCAATACTCAACCTTCAATCCTCAATCCTCAGTCCTCAAACCTCAATTCTGAATCCTCAATACTCAATCTTCAATCCTCAATCCTCAGTCCTCAATACTCAACTATCAGTCCTCAATTCTGAATACTCAATCCTCAATCCTCAATCTTCAATCCTCAATCTTCAATCCTCAATCCTCAATGCTCAATCCTGAATCCTCGATCCTCAACCCTCAATCTTCAATCCTCAATACTCAATCTGCAATCCTCAATCCTCAATCCTCAATCCTCAATTCTCAATCCTCAATACTGAGTCCTCAGTCCTCAAACCTCAACCCTCAACCCTCAGCCCTCATCCTCAATCCTCAATACTCAATCCTCAATCCTCAATCCTCAATCCTCAATACTCAATCTTCATTAATCAATCCTCAATTCTCAATCCTCAATACTCAATTCTCAATCGTCGATACTCAATCCCCAATCCTCAGTCTTCAATCCTCAAGCCTCAATCCTCAACCCTCAACCCTCAATCTTCAATCCTCAATACTCAATCTTCCATCCTCAATCCTCAATCCTCAATCCTCAATGCTCAATCCTCAATCCTCAATCCTCGACCCTCAATCCTCGTTCTTCAATCCTCAACACCCAATCCTCAATCTTCAATCCTCAATACTCAATCCTCAATTCTCAATCCTCAATCCTCAACCCTCAGACCTCAAACATCAATACTCAACCCTCAGTCCTCGTCCTCAATCCACAACACTCAATCCTCGACCCTCAATCTTCAATCATCAATATTCAACCTTCAATCCTCAATCCTCAGTACTCAAACCTCAATCCTCAATACTCAACTATCAATCCTCAATTCTCAATATTCAATAGAATAACCTGAATTCTCAGGATGCAATACTCAAACCTCAACCGTCAACCCTCAGCCCTCATCCTCAATCCTCAATCCTAAATCCTCAATCCTCAGTAATCAATCCTCAATCTTCAATACTCAATCGTCAATCCTCAATCCGCAATTCTCGTACCTCAAACCTCAATCTTCAAACCTCAGTCCTCATACTCAATTCTCAATTCTCAATCCTCAATCCTCAATCCTCAATCTTCAATCCTCAATAATCAATCTCCAATCCTAGATCCTCAATCCCCAATCCTGAATCCTTAATCCTCAGCCTTCAATCCTCAATCCCCAGTCCTCAATCTTCAATCCTCAATCCTCAATCCTCAATCCTCAATCCTCAATCCTCATTCTTCAATCCTCAATACCCAATCCTCAATACGCAATCCTCAATCTTCAATCCTCAAACCTCAATCTTCAATTCTCAATCCTCAATACTCAATCCTAAATCGTCAATCCTCAATCCTCAATTCTCAATCCTCAATCCTCAGTCCTCAGCCCTCAAACCTCAATCCTCAACCCTCAGCCCTCATTCTCAATCCTCAATCCTCAATCCTCAATTTTCAATCCTCAATACTCAATCTTCAATCCTCAATCCTTAATCCTCAATTCTCAATCCTCAATCCCCAGTCCTCAGTCCTCAAACCTCAATCCTCAATCGTCAGGCTTCAATCATCAATACTCAATCTTCAATCCTCAATCCCCAATCCTCAATCCTCAATCCTCATTCTTCAATCCTCAATACCCAATCCTCAATCTTCAATCCACAATCCTCAGTCCTCAGTCCTCAAACCTCAATCCTCAAGCCTCGGCCCTCATCCTCAATCCTCAATCTTCAACCCTCAATCATCAATCCTCAAGCTTCAATCCTCAATCCTCAATCCTCAGTCCTCAAACCTCAATCCTGAATCCTCAATCCTCAATCCTGAATCCTCAATCTTCAGACTTCAGACTTCAACAATCAGATGTCAATCCTCAATCCCCAATATAATATCTTCAATTTACAGTTTTCAATACCCAATACTCAATCTGCAATCTTCATATCTCTATCCACAAACATCAATTCTCATCACTCAACCCTCAACACTCAGTCCCCAATCCTCAATATTCAATCCTCAATCCTCAATACTCAATCCTCAATCCTCAACCCTCAATCCTCAATACTAAATCTTCAATCCTCAATACTCAATCCTCAATCCTCAATACTGAATCCTCGATCCTCAATCCTCAATCCTCAATCCTCAATCCTCAATCCTCAATCCTCAATCCTCAATCCTCAACTTTCAATCCTCAATATTCAATCTTCAACCCTCAATCCTCAAACCTCAATCCTCAATCTTCAATCGTCAGTCTTCAATCCTCAATATCCAACCCTCAATCTTCAATCCTCAATCCTTAATCCTCAATTCTCAATCCTCAATCCCCAGTCCTCAGTCCTCAAACCTCAGTCCTCAATCGTCAGGCTTCAATCATCAATACTCAATCTTCAATCCTCAATCCCCAATCCTCAATCCTCAATCCTCATTCTTCAATCCTCAATCTTCAATCCACAATACTCAATCTCCAATCCTCAATCCTCAGTCCTCAAACCTCAATTCTGAATCCTCAATCCTGAATCCTCAATCTTCAGCCCTCAGTCCTCAACAATCAGTTGTCAATCCTCAATCGTCAATAGAATATACTCAGTTCACAGATTTCAATACACAATACTCTATCTGCAATCTTCAAATCTCTATCCACAAACATCAATTCTCATCACCCAACCCTCAACACTCAGTCCTCAATCTTCAATCCTCAAACCTCAATCCTCAATTCTCAATCCTCAATAGTCAATCCTCAATCGTCAATCCTCAATCCCCAATCCTCTGTCTTCAATCCTCAATCCTCAATCCTCAATCCTCAATCATCAATCCTCAGTAATCAATCCTCAATCTTCAATACTCAAACGTCAATCCTCAATCCGCAATTCTCGTACCTCAAACCTCAATCTTGAAACCTCAGTCCTCATACTCAATTCTCAATTCTCAATCCTCAATCCTCAATCCTCAATACTCAATCCTCAATAATCAATCTCCAATCCTAGATCCTCAATCCCCAATCCTCAATCCTTAATCCTCAGCCTTCAATCCTCAATCCCCAGTCCTCAATCCTCAATCCTCAATCCTGAAGACTCAATCCTCAATCCTCAATTTTCAATCCTCAATACTCAATCTTCAATCCTCAATCCTCAATCCTCAAAACTCAATATTCAATCCTCAATCCTCAATCCTCAATCCTCTATCCTCAATCTTCAGTCCTCAATCCTCAACCCTCAATCCTCAATCCGCATTCATCAATCCTCAATACCCAATCCTCAATCTTCAATCCTCAATCCTCAATCCTCAATTCTCAATCCTCAATCCTCAGTCCTCAGTCCTCAAACCTCTACCCTCAACCCTCAGCCCTCATCCTCAATCCTCAATCCTCAATCCTCAATCCTCAATCTTCAATCCTCAATACTCAATCTTCAATAACCAATCCTCAATTCTCAATCCTCAATACTCAATCCTCAATCGTCAATCCTCAATCCTCAATCCTCAATCCTCAATCCTCACTCTACAATCCTCAATACCCAATCCTCAATCTTCAATCCTCAATCCTCAATCCTCAATTCTCAATCCTCAATCCTCAGTCCTCAGTCCTCAAACCTCAATCCTCAACCCTCAGCCCTCATTCTCAGTCCTCAATCCTCAATTCTCAGTCCTCAGCCCTCAAACCTCAATCCTCAACCCTCAGACCTCATCCTCAATACTCAATTATCAACCCTCAAACCTCAATCTTCAATCCTCAATACTCAACCTTCAATCCTCAATCCTCAGTCCTCAATCCTCAATTCTGAATCCTCAATACTCAATCTTCAATCCTCAATCCTCAGTCCTCAATACTCAACTATCAGTCCTCAATTCTCAATACTCAATCCTCAATCCTCAATCTTCAATCCTCAACCTTCAATCCTCAATCCTCAATGCTCAATCCTGAATCCTCGATCCTCAACCCTCAATCTTCAATCCTCAATACTCAATCTGCAATCCTCAATCCTCAATCCTCAATCCTCAATTCTCAATCCTCAATACTGAGTCCTCAGTCCTCAAACCTCAACCCTCAACCCTCAGCCCTCATCCTCAATCCTCAATACTCAATCCTCAATCCTCAAACCTCAATCCTCAATACTCAATCTTCATTAATCAATCCTCAATTCTCAATCCTCAATTCTCAATCCTCAATACTCAATTCTCAATCGTCGATACTCAATCCCCAATCCTCAATCTTCAAACCTCAATCCTCAATCCTCAATACTCAATCCTCAATCTTCAATCCTCAATACTCAGGCTTCAATCCTCACCCCTCAATCCTCAATCCTCAATGTTCAATCCGCAATACCCAATCCTCAATCTTCAATCCTCAATCCTCAATCCTCAATCCTCAATTCTCAATACTCAATCCTCAATCCTCGGTCCTCAAACCTCAAACTTCAATCTTCAATCCTCAACGCTCAATCTTCAATCCTCCGTCCTCAATACTCAATCCTCAATCCTCAATCCTCAATCGTCAGGCTTCAATCCTCAATACTCAATCTTCAATCCTCAATCCTCAATCCTCATTCCTCAATCCTCATTCCTCAATCCTCAATACCCAAGCCTTAATCTTCAATCCTCAATCCTCAATCCTCAATTCTCAATCCACAATCCTCAGTCCTCAGTCCTCAAACCTCAATCCTCAAACCTCAGCCCTCATCCTCAATCCTCAATCCTCAATCTTCAACCCTCAATCCTCAATCCTCCAGCTTCAATCCTCAATCCTCAATCCTCAGTCCTCAAACCTCAATCCTGAATCCTCAATCCTCAATCCTGAATCCTCAATCTTCAGACTTCAGACTTCAACAATCAGATGTCAATCCTCAATCCTCAATAGAATATCTTCAATTCACAGTTTTCAATACCCAATACTCAATCTGCAATCTTCTTTTCTCTATCCACAAACATTAATTCTCATCACTCAACCCTCAACACTCAGTCCCCAATCCTCAATATTCAATCCTCAATCCTCAATCCTCAATCCTCAATCCTCAATACTGAATCTTCGATCCTCAATCCTCAATCCTCAATCCTCAATCCTCAATCCTCAATCCTCAATTTTCAATCCTCAATACTCAATCTTCAGTCCTCAATCCTTAATCCTCAATTCTCAATCCTCAATCCCCAGTCCTCAGTCCTCAAACCTCAATCCTCAATCGTCAGGCTTCAATCATCAATACTCAATCTTCAATCCTCAATCCCCAATCCTCAATCCTCAATCCTCATTCTTCAATCCTCAATACCCAATCCTCAATCTTCAATCCACAATCCTCAGTCCTCAGTCCTCAAACCTCAATCCTCAAGCCTCAGCCCTCATCCTCAATCGTCAATCCTCAATCTTCAACCCTCAATCATCAATCCTCAAGCTTCAATCCTCAATCCTCAATCCTCAGTCCTCAAACCTCAACCCTGAATCCTCAATGCTCAATCCTGAATACTCAATCTTCAGACTTCAGACTTCAACAATCAGATGTCAATCCTCAATCCCCAATATAATATCTTCAATTTACAGTTTTCAATACCCAATACTCAATCTGCAATCTTCATATCTCTATCCACAAACATCAATTCTCATCACTCAACCCTCAACACTCAGTCCCCAATCCTCAATATTCAATCCTCAATCCTCAATACTCAATCCTCAATCCTCAACCCTCAATCCTCAATACTAAATCTTCAATCCTCAATACTCAATCCTCAATCCTCAATACTAAATCCTCGATCCTCAATCCTCAATCCTCAATCCTCAATCCTCAATCCTCAATCCTCAATCCTCAACTTTCAATCCTCAATACTCAATCTTCAACCCTCAATCCTCAAACCTCAATCCTCAATCCTCAATCGTCAGTCTTCAATCCTCAATATCCAACCCTCAATCTTCAATCCTCAATCCTTAATCCTCAATTCTCAATCCTCAATCCCCAGTCCTCAGTCCTCAAACCTCAGT
This sequence comes from Calliopsis andreniformis, assembly GCF_051401765.1. NCBI lineage: Eukaryota > Metazoa > Arthropoda > Insecta > Hymenoptera > Andrenidae > Calliopsis > Calliopsis andreniformis. The sequence continues at coordinate 3,246,626 of NW_027480448.1, read as the reverse complement.
CCTGAATCGTCAGGCTTCAATCATCAATACTCAATCTTCAATCCTCAATCCCCAATCCTCAATCCTCAATCCTCATTCTTCAATCCTCAATCTTCAATCCTCAATACTCAATCTCCAATCCTCAATCCTCAGTCCTCAAACCTCAATTCTGAATCCTCAATCCTGAATCCTCAATCTTCAGCCCTCAGTCCTCAACAATCAGTTGTCAATCCTCAATCGTCAATAGAATATACTCAGTTCACAGATTTCAATACACAATACTCTATCTGCAATCTTCAAATCTCTATCCACAAACATCAATTCTCATCACCCAACCCTCAACACTCAGTCCTCAATCTTCAATCCTCAAACCTCAATCCTCAATTCTCAATCCTCAATAGTCAATCCTCAATCGTCAATCCTCAATCCCCAATCCTCAGTCTTCAATCCTCAATCCTCAACCCTCAATCCTCAATCATCAATCCTCAGTAATCAATCCTCAATCTTCAATACTCAAACGTCAATCCTCAATCCGCAATTCTCGTACCTCAAACCTCAATCTTCAAACCTCAGTCCTCATACTCAATTCTCAATTCTCAATCCTCAATCCTCAATCCTCAATCCTCAATCCTCAATAATCAATCTCCAATCCTAGATCCTCAATCCCCAATCCTCAATCCTTAATCCTCAGCCTTCAATCCTCAATCCCCAGTCCTCAATCCTCAATCCTCAATCCTGAATCCTCAATCCTCAATCCTCAATTTTCAATCCTCAATACTCAATCTTCAATCCTCAATCCTCAATCCTCAAAACTCAATATTCAATCCTCAATCCTCAATCCTCTATCCTCAATCTTCAGTCCTCAATCCTCAACCCTCAATCCTCAATCCGCATTCATCAATCCTCAATACCCAATCCACAATCTTCAATCCTCAATCCTCAATCCTCAATTCTCAATCCTCAATCCTCAGTCCTCAGTCCTCAAACCACTACCCTCAACCCTCAGCCCTCATCCTCAATCCTCAATCCTCAATCCTCAATCCTCAATCTTCAATCCTCAATACTCAATCTTCAATAACCAATCCTCAATCCTCAATCCTCAATACTCAATCCTCAATCGTCAATCCTCAATCCTCAATCCTCAATCCTCAATCCTCACTCTACAATCCTCAATACCCAATCCTCAATCCTCAATCCTCTATCCTCAATCTTCAGTCCTCAATCCTCAACCCTCAATCCTCAATCCGCATTCATCAATCCTCAATACCCAATCCTCAATCTTCAATCCTCAATCCTCAATCCTCAATTCTCAATCCTCAATCCTCAGTCCTCAGTCCTCAAACCTCTACCCTCAACCCTCAGCCCTCATCCTCAATCCTCAATCCTCAATCCTCAATCTTCAATCCTCAATCCTCAATCCTCAATTCTCAATACTCAATCCTCAATCCTCGGTCCTCAAACCTCAAACCTCAATCTTCAATCCTCAACGCTCAATCTTCAATCCTCCGTCCTCAATACTCAATCCTCAATCCTCAATCCTCAATCGTCAGGCTTCAATCCTCAATACTCAATCTTCAATCCTCAATCCTCAATCCTCATTCCTCAATCCTCATTCCTCAATCCTCAATACCCAATCCTTAATCTTCAATCCTCAATCCTCAATCCTCAATTCTCAATCCACAATCCTCAGTCCTCAGTCCTCAAACCTCAATCCTCAAACCTCAGCCCTCATCCTCAATCCTCAATCCTCAATCTTCAACCCTCAATCCTCAATCCTCCAGCTTCAATCCTCAATCCTCAATCCTCAGTCCTCAAACCTCAATCCTGAATCCTCAATCCTCAATCCTGAATCCTCAATCTTCAGACTTCAGACTTCAACAATCAGATGTCAATCCTCAATCCTCAATAGAATATCTTCAATTCACAGTTTTCAATACCCAATACTCAATCTGCAATCTTCTTTTCTCTATCCACAAACATTAATTCTCATCACTCAACCCTCAACACTCAGTCCCCAATCCTCAATATTCAATCCTCAATCCTCAATCCTCAATCCTCAATCCTCAATACTGAATCTTCGATCCTCAATCCTCAATCCTCAATCCTCAATCCTCAATCCTCAATCCTCAATTTTCAATCCTCAATACTCAATCTTCAGTCCTCAATCCTTAATCCTCAATTCTCAATCCTCAATCCCCAGTCCTCAGTCCTCAAACCTCAATCCTCAATCGTCAGGCTTCAATCCTCAATACTCAATCTTCAATCCTCAATCATCAGTCCTCAATACTCAACTATCAGTCCTCAATTCTCAATACTCAATCCTCAATCCTCAATCTTCAATCCACAATACTCAATCTTCAATCCTCAGTCTTCAATCCTCAATCCTCAGTGCTCAGTCCTGAATCCTCAATTCTCAAACCTCAATCTTCAATCCTCAATACGCACTCTGCAATCCTCTATCCTCAATCCTCAATCCTCAATTCTCAATCCTCAATCCTCAGCCCTCAGTCTTCAAACCTCAACCCTCAACCCTCAGCCCTCATCCTCAATCCTCAATACTCAATCCTCAATCCTCAATCCTCAATACTCAATCCTCAATCCTCATTCTTCAATCCTCAATACCCAATCCTCAATCTTCAATCCTCAATCCTCAATCCTCAATCCTCAATTCTCAATCCTCAATCCTCAGTGCTCAGTCCTCAAACCACAATCCTCAACCCTCAGCCCTGGTCCTCAATCCTCAATCCTCAATCCTCAATCGTGAATCCTCATTCTACAATACTCAATAACCAATCCTCAATCTTCAATCCTCAATCCTCAATCCTCAATCCTCAATCTTCAATCCTCAATTCTCAGTCCTCAGCCCACAAACCTCAATGCTCAACCCTCAGACCTCATCCTCAATCCTCAATTATCAATCCTCAAACCTCAATCTTCAATCCTCAATACTCAACTTTCAATCCTCAATCCTCAGTCCTCAAACCTCAATTCTGAATCCTCAATGCTCAATCTTCAATCCTCAATCCTCAGTCCTCAATACTCAACTATCAGTCCTCAATTCTCAATACTCAATCCTCAATCCTCAATCTTCAATCCACAATACTCAATATTCAATCCTCACTCCTCAATCCTCAATCCTCAATCCTCAATCTTCAATCCTCAATCCTCAATCTTCAATCCTCAATACTCAATCTTCAATAACCAATCCTCAATTCTCAATCCTCAATACTCAATCCTCAATCGTCAATCCTCAATCCTCAATCCTCAATCCTCAATCCTCACTCTACAATCCTCAATACCCAATCCTCAATCTTCAATACTCAATCCTCAATCCTCAATTCTCAATCCTCAATCCTCAGTCCTCAGTCCTCAAACCTCAATCCTCAATCCTCAATACCCAATCCTTAATCTTCAATCCTCAATCCTCAATCCTCAATTCTCAATCCACAATCCTCAGTCCTCAGTCCTCAAACCTCAATCCTCAAACCTCAGCCCTCATCCTCAATCCTCAATCCTCAATCTTCAACCCTTCAATCCTCAATCCTCAAGCTTCAATCCTCAATCCTCAATCCTCAGTCCTCAAACCTCAATCCTGAATCCTCAATCCTCAATCCTGAATCCTCAATCTTCAGACTTCAGACTTCAACAATCAGATGTCAATCCTCAATCCTCAATAGAATATCTTCAATTCACAGTTTTCAATACCCAATACTCAATCTGCAATCTTCTTTTCTCTATCCACAAACATTAATTCTCATCACTCAACCCTCAACACTCAGTCCCCAATCCTCAATATTCAATCCTCAATCCTCAATACTCAATCCTCAATCCTCAACCCTCAATCCTCAATACTAAATCTTCAATCCTCAATACTCAATCCTCAATCCTCAATACTGAATCCTCGATCCTCAATCCTCAATCCTCAATCCTCAATCCTCAATCCTCAATCCTCAATCCTCAACTTTCAATCCTCAATACTCAATCTTCAACCCTCAATCCTCAAACCTCAACCCTCAATCCTCAATCGTCAGTCTTCAATCCTCAATATCCAACCCTCAATCTTCAATCCTCAATCCTTAATCCTCAATTCTCAATCCTCAATCCCCAGTCCTCAGTCCTCAAACCTCAGTCCTCAATCGTCAGGCTTCAATCATCAATACTCAATCTTCAATCCTCAATCCCCAATCCTCAATCCTCAATCCTCATTCTTCAATCCTCAATCTTCAATCCTCAATACTCAATCTTCAATCCTCAATCCTCAGTCCTCAAACCTCAATTCTGAATCCTCAATCCTGAATCCTCAATCTTCAGCCCTCAGTCCTCAACAATCAGTTGTCAATCCTCAATCGTCAATAGAATATACTCAATTCACAGATTTCAATACACAATACTCTATCTGCAATCTTCAAATCTCTATCCACAAACATCAATTCTCATCACCCAACCCTCAACACTCAGTCCTCAGTCTTCAATCCTCAAACCTCAATCCTCAATCCTCAATCCTCATTCCTCAATCCTCATTCCTCAATCCTCAATACCCAATCCTTAATCTTCAATCCTCAATCCTCAATCCTCAATTCTCAATCCACAATCCTCAGTCCTCAGTCCTCAAACCTCAATCCTCAAACCTCAGCCCTCATCCTCAATCCTCAATCCTCAATCTTCAACCCTCAATCCTCAATCCTCCAGCTTCAATCCTCAATCCTCAATCCTCAGTCCTCAAACCTCAATCCTGAATCCTCAATCCTCAATCCTGAATCCTCAATCTTCAGACTTCAGACTTCAACAATCAGATGTCAATCCTCAATCCTCAATAGAATATCTTCAATTCACAGTTTTCAATACCCAATACTCAATCTGCAATCTTCTTTTCTCTATCCACAAACATTAATTCTCATCACTCAACCCTCAACACTCAGTCCCCAATCCTCAATATTCAATCCTCAATCCTCAATCCTCAATCCTCAATCCTCAATACTGAATCTTCGATCCTCAATCCTCAATCCTCAATCCTCAATCCTCAATCCTCAATCCTCAATTTTCAATCCTCAATACTCAATCTTCAGTCCTCAATCCTTAATCCTCAATTCTCAATCCTCAATCCCCAGTCCTCAGTCCTCAAACCTCAATCCTCAATCGTCAGGCTTCAATCCTCAATACTCAATCTTCAATCCTCAATCATCAGTCCTCAATACTCAACTATCAGTCCTCAATTCTCAATACTCAATCCTCAATCCTCAATCTTCAATCCACAATACTCAATCTTCAATCCTCAGTCTTCAATCCTCAATCCTCAGTGCTCAGTCCTGAATCCTCAATTCTCAAACCTCAATCTTCAATCCTCAATACGCACTCTGCAATCCTCTATCCTCAATCCTCAATCCTCAATTCTCAATCCTCAATCCTCAGCCCTCAGTCTTCAAACCTCAACCCTCAACCCTCAGCCCTCATCCTCAATCCTCAATACTCAATCCTCAATCCTCAATCCTCAATACTCAATCCTCAATCCTCATTCTTCAATCCTCAATACCCAATCCTCAATCTTCAATCCTCAATCCTCAATCCTCAATCCTCAATTCTCAATCCTCAATCCTCAGTGCTCAGTCCTCAAACCACAATCCTCAACCCTCAGCCCTGGTCCTCAATCCTCAATCCTCAATCCTCAATCGTGAATCCTTATTCTACAATACTCAATAACCAATCCTTAATCTTCAATCCTCAATCCTCAATCCTCAATCCTCAATCTTCAATCCTCAATTCTCAGTCCTCAGCCCACAAACCTCAATGCTCAACCCTCAGACCTCATCCTCAATCCTCAATTATCAATCCTCAAACCTCAATCTTCAATCCTCAATACTCAACTTTCAATCCTCAATCCTCAGTCCTCAAACCTCAATTCTGAATCCTCAATGCTCAATCTTCAATCCTCAATCCTCAGTCCTCAATACTCAACTATCAGTCCTCAATTCTCAATACTCAATCCTCAATCCTCAATCTTCAATCCACAATACTCAATATTCAATCCTCACTCCTCAATCCTCAATCCTCAATCCTCAATCTTCAATCCTCAATCCTCAATCTTCAATCCTCAATACTCAATCTTCAATAACCAATCCTCAATTCTCAATCCTCAATACTCAATCCTCAATCGTCAATCCTCAATCCTCAATCCTCAATCCTCAATCCTCACTCTACAATCCTCAATACCCAATCCTCAATCTTCAATACTCAATCCTCAATCCTCAATTCTCAATCCTCAATCCTCAGTCCTCAGTCCTCAAACCTCAATCCTCAATCCTCAATACCCAATCCTTAATCTTCAATCCTCAATCCTCAATCCTCAATTCTCAATCCACAATCCTCAGTCCTCAGTCCTCAAACCTCAATCCTCAAACCTCAGCCCTCATCCTCAATCCTCAATCCTCAATCTTCAACCCTTCAATCCTCAATCCTCAAGCTTCAATCCTCAATCCTCAATCCTCAGTCCTCAAACCTCAATCCTGAATCCTCAATCCTCAATCCTGAATCCTCAATCTTCAGACTTCAGACTTCAACAATCAGATGTCAATCCTCAATCCTCAATAGAATATCTTCAATTCACAGTTTTCAATACCCAATACTCAATCTGCAATCTTCTTTTCTCTATCCACAAACATTAATTCTCATCACTCAACCCTCAACACTCAGTCCCCAATCCTCAATATTCAATCCTCAATCCTCAATACTCAATCCTCAATCCTCAACCCTCAATCCTCAATACTAAATCTTCAATCCTCAATACTCAATCCTCAATCCTCAATACTGAATCCTCGATCCTCAATCCTCAATCCTCAATCCTCAATCCTCAATCCTCAATCCTCAATCCTCAACTTTCAATCCTCAATACTCAATCTTCAACCCTCAATCCTCAAACCTCAACCCTCAATCCTCAATCGTCAGTCTTCAATCCTCAATATCCAACCCTCAATCTTCAATCCTCAATCCTTAATCCTCAATTCTCAATCCTCAATCCCCAGTCCTCAGTCCTCAAACCTCAGTCCTCAATCGTCAGGCTTCAATCATCAATACTCAATCTTCAATCCTCAATCCCCAATCCTCAATCCTCAATCCTCATTCTTCAATCCTCAATCTTCAATCCTCAATACTCAATCTTCAATCCTCAATCCTCAGTCCTCAAACCTCAATTCTGAATCCTCAATCCTGAATCCTCAATCTTCAGCCCTCAGTCCTCAACAATCAGTTGTCAATCCTCAATCGTCAATAGAATATACTCAATTCACAGATTTCAATACACAATACTCTATCTGCAATCTTCAAATCTCTATCCACAAACATCAATTCTCATCACCCAACCCTCAACACTCAGTCCTCAGTCTTCAATCCTCAAACCTCAATCCTCAATTCTCAATCCTCAATACTCAATCCTCAATCGTCAATCCTCAATCCCCAATCCTCAGTCTTCAATCCTCAATCCTCAATCCTCAATCCTCAATCATCAATCCTCAGTAATCAATCCTCAATCTTCAATACTCAAACGTCAATCCTCAATCCGCAATTCTCGTACCTCAAACCTCAATCTTCAAACCTCAGTCCTCATACTCAATTCTCAATTCTCAATCCTCAATCCTCAATCCTCAATCCTCAATCCTCAATTATCAATCTCCAATCCTAGATCCTCAATCCCCAATCCTCAATCCTTAATCCTCAGCCTTCAATCCTCAATCCCCAGTCCTCAATCCTCAATCCTCAATCCTGAATCCTCAATCCTCAATCCTCAATTTTCAATCCTCAATACTCAATCTTCAATCCTCAATCCTCAATCCTCAAAACTCAATATTCAATCCTCAATCCTCAATCCTCTATCCTCAATCTTCAGTCCTCAATCCTCAACCCTCAATCTTCAATCCGCATTCATCAATCCTCAATACCCAATCCTCAATCTTCAATCCTCAATCCTCAATCCTCAATTCTCAATCCTCAATTCTCAGTCCTCAGTCCTCAAACCTCTATCCTCAACCCTCAGCCCTCATCCTCAATCGCCAATCCTCAATCCTCAATCCTCAATCTTCAATCCTCAATACTCGATCTTCAATAACCAATCCTCAATCCTCAATCCTCACTCTACAATCCTCAATACTCAACCTTCAATCCTCAATCCTCAGTCCTCAAACCTCAATTCTGAATCCTCAATACTCAATCTTCAATCCTCAATCCTCAGTCCTCAATACTCAACTATCAGTCCTCAATTCTGAATACTCAATCCTCAATCCTCAATCTTCAATCCTCAATCTTCAATCCTCAATCCTCAATGCTCAATCCTGAATCCTCGATCCTCAACCCTCAATCTTCAATCCTCAATACTCAATCTGCAATCCTCAATCCTCAATCCTCAATCCTCAATTCTCAATCCTCAATACTGAGTCCTCAGTCCTCAAACCTCAACCCTCAACCCTCAGCCCTCATCCTCAATCCTCAATACTCAATCCTCAATCCTCAATCCTCAATCCTCAATACTCAATCTTCATTAATCAATCCTCAATTCTCAATCCTCAATACTCAATTCTCAATCGTCGATACTCAATCCCCAATCCTCAGTCTTCAATCCTCAAGCCTCAATCCTCAACCCTCAACCCTCAATCTTCAATCCTCAATACTCAATCTTCCATCCTCAATCCTCAATCCTCAATCCTCAATGCTCAATCCTCAATCCTCAATCCTCGACCCTCAATCCTCGTTCTTCAATCCTCAACACCCAATCCTCAATCTTCAATCCTCAATACTCAATCCTCAATTCTCAATCCTCAATCCTCAACCCTCAGACCTCAAACATCAATACTCAACCCTCAGTCCTCGTCCTCAATCCACAACACTCAATCCTCGACCCTCAATCTTCAATCATCAATATTCAACCTTCAATCCTCAATCCTCAGTACTCAAACCTCAATCCTCAATACTCAACTATCAATCCTCAATTCTCAATATTCAATAGAATAACCTGAATTCTCAGGATGCAATACTCAAACCTCAACCGTCAACCCTCAGCCCTCATCCTCAATCCTCAATCCTAAATCCTCAATCCTCAGTAATCAATCCTCAATCTTCAATACTCAATCGTCAATCCTCAATCCGCAATTCTCGTACCTCAAACCTCAATCTTCAAACCTCAGTCCTCATACTCAATTCTCAATTCTCAATCCTCAATCCTCAATCCTCAATCTTCAATCCTCAATAATCAATCTCCAATCCTAGATCCTCAATCCCCAATCCTGAATCCTTAATCCTCAGCCTTCAATCCTCAATCCCCAGTCCTCAATCTTCAATCCTCAATCCTCAATCCTCAATCCTCAATCCTCAATCCTCATTCTTCAATCCTCAATACCCAATCCTCAATACGCAATCCTCAATCTTCAATCCTCAAACCTCAATCTTCAATTCTCAATCCTCAATACTCAATCCTAAATCGTCAATCCTCAATCCTCAATTCTCAATCCTCAATCCTCAGTCCTCAGCCCTCAAACCTCAATCCTCAACCCTCAGCCCTCATTCTCAATCCTCAATCCTCAATCCTCAATTTTCAATCCTCAATACTCAATCTTCAATCCTCAATCCTTAATCCTCAATTCTCAATCCTCAATCCCCAGTCCTCAGTCCTCAAACCTCAATCCTCAATCGTCAGGCTTCAATCATCAATACTCAATCTTCAATCCTCAATCCCCAATCCTCAATCCTCAATCCTCATTCTTCAATCCTCAATACCCAATCCTCAATCTTCAATCCACAATCCTCAGTCCTCAGTCCTCAAACCTCAATCCTCAAGCCTCGGCCCTCATCCTCAATCCTCAATCTTCAACCCTCAATCATCAATCCTCAAGCTTCAATCCTCAATCCTCAATCCTCAGTCCTCAAACCTCAATCCTGAATCCTCAATCCTCAATCCTGAATCCTCAATCTTCAGACTTCAGACTTCAACAATCAGATGTCAATCCTCAATCCCCAATATAATATCTTCAATTTACAGTTTTCAATACCCAATACTCAATCTGCAATCTTCATATCTCTATCCACAAACATCAATTCTCATCACTCAACCCTCAACACTCAGTCCCCAATCCTCAATATTCAATCCTCAATCCTCAATACTCAATCCTCAATCCTCAACCCTCAATCCTCAATACTAAATCTTCAATCCTCAATACTCAATCCTCAATCCTCAATACTGAATCCTCGATCCTCAATCCTCAATCCTCAATCCTCAATCCTCAATCCTCAATCCTCAATCCTCAATCCTCAACTTTCAATCCTCAATATTCAATCTTCAACCCTCAATCCTCAAACCTCAATCCTCAATCTTCAATCGTCAGTCTTCAATCCTCAATATCCAACCCTCAATCTTCAATCCTCAATCCTTAATCCTCAATTCTCAATCCTCAATCCCCAGTCCTCAGTCCTCAAACCTCAGTCCTCAATCGTCAGGCTTCAATCATCAATACTCAATCTTCAATCCTCAATCCCCAATCCTCAATCCTCAATCCTCATTCTTCAATCCTCAATCTTCAATCCACAATACTCAATCTCCAATCCTCAATCCTCAGTCCTCAAACCTCAATTCTGAATCCTCAATCCTGAATCCTCAATCTTCAGCCCTCAGTCCTCAACAATCAGTTGTCAATCCTCAATCGTCAATAGAATATACTCAGTTCACAGATTTCAATACACAATACTCTATCTGCAATCTTCAAATCTCTATCCACAAACATCAATTCTCATCACCCAACCCTCAACACTCAGTCCTCAATCTTCAATCCTCAAACCTCAATCCTCAATTCTCAATCCTCAATAGTCAATCCTCAATCGTCAATCCTCAATCCCCAATCCTCTGTCTTCAATCCTCAATCCTCAATCCTCAATCCTCAATCATCAATCCTCAGTAATCAATCCTCAATCTTCAATACTCAAACGTCAATCCTCAATCCGCAATTCTCGTACCTCAAACCTCAATCTTGAAACCTCAGTCCTCATACTCAATTCTCAATTCTCAATCCTCAATCCTCAATCCTCAATACTCAATCCTCAATAATCAATCTCCAATCCTAGATCCTCAATCCCCAATCCTCAATCCTTAATCCTCAGCCTTCAATCCTCAATCCCCAGTCCTCAATCCTCAATCCTCAATCCTGAAGACTCAATCCTCAATCCTCAATTTTCAATCCTCAATACTCAATCTTCAATCCTCAATCCTCAATCCTCAAAACTCAATATTCAATCCTCAATCCTCAATCCTCAATCCTCTATCCTCAATCTTCAGTCCTCAATCCTCAACCCTCAATCCTCAATCCGCATTCATCAATCCTCAATACCCAATCCTCAATCTTCAATCCTCAATCCTCAATCCTCAATTCTCAATCCTCAATCCTCAGTCCTCAGTCCTCAAACCTCTACCCTCAACCCTCAGCCCTCATCCTCAATCCTCAATCCTCAATCCTCAATCCTCAATCTTCAATCCTCAATACTCAATCTTCAATAACCAATCCTCAATTCTCAATCCTCAATACTCAATCCTCAATCGTCAATCCTCAATCCTCAATCCTCAATCCTCAATCCTCACTCTACAATCCTCAATACCCAATCCTCAATCTTCAATCCTCAATCCTCAATCCTCAATTCTCAATCCTCAATCCTCAGTCCTCAGTCCTCAAACCTCAATCCTCAACCCTCAGCCCTCATTCTCAGTCCTCAATCCTCAATTCTCAGTCCTCAGCCCTCAAACCTCAATCCTCAACCCTCAGACCTCATCCTCAATACTCAATTATCAACCCTCAAACCTCAATCTTCAATCCTCAATACTCAACCTTCAATCCTCAATCCTCAGTCCTCAATCCTCAATTCTGAATCCTCAATACTCAATCTTCAATCCTCAATCCTCAGTCCTCAATACTCAACTATCAGTCCTCAATTCTCAATACTCAATCCTCAATCCTCAATCTTCAATCCTCAACCTTCAATCCTCAATCCTCAATGCTCAATCCTGAATCCTCGATCCTCAACCCTCAATCTTCAATCCTCAATACTCAATCTGCAATCCTCAATCCTCAATCCTCAATCCTCAATTCTCAATCCTCAATACTGAGTCCTCAGTCCTCAAACCTCAACCCTCAACCCTCAGCCCTCATCCTCAATCCTCAATACTCAATCCTCAATCCTCAAACCTCAATCCTCAATACTCAATCTTCATTAATCAATCCTCAATTCTCAATCCTCAATTCTCAATCCTCAATACTCAATTCTCAATCGTCGATACTCAATCCCCAATCCTCAATCTTCAAACTTCAATCCTCAATCCTCAATACTCAATCCTCAATCTTCAATCCTCAATACTCAGGCTTCAATCCTCACCCCTCAATCCTCAATCCTCAATGTTCAATCCGCAATACCCAATCCTCAATCTTCAATCCTCAATCCTCAATCCTCAATCCTCAATTCTCAATACTCAATCCTCAATCCTCGGTCCTCAAACCTCAAACTTCAATCTTCAATCCTCAACGCTCAATCTTCAATCCTCCGTCCTCAATACTCAATCCTCAATCCTCAATCCTCAATCGTCAGGCTTCAATCCTCAATACTCAATCTTCAATCCTCAATCCTCAATCCTCATTCCTCAATCCTCATTCCTCAATCCTCAATACCCAAGCCTTAATCTTCAATCCTCAATCCTCAATCCTCAATTCTCAATCCACAATCCTCAGTCCTCAGTCCTCAAACCTCAATCCTCAAACCTCAGCCCTCATCCTCAATCCTCAATCCTCAATCTTCAACCCTCAATCCTCAATCCTCCAGCTTCAATCCTCAATCCTCAATCCTCAGTCCTCAAACCTCAATCCTGAATCCTCAATCCTCAATCCTGAATCCTCAATCTTCAGACTTCAGACTTCAACAATCAGATGTCAATCCTCAATCCTCAATAGAATATCTTCAATTCACAGTTTTCAATACCCAATACTCAATCTGCAATCTTCTTTTCTCTATCCACAAACATTAATTCTCATCACTCAACCCTCAACACTCAGTCCCCAATCCTCAATATTCAATCCTCAATCCTCAATCCTCAATCCTCAATCCTCAATACTGAATCTTCGATCCTCAATCCTCAATCCTCAATCCTCAATCCTCAATCCTCAATCCTCAATTTTCAATCCTCAATACTCAATCTTCAGTCCTCAATCCTTAATCCTCAATTCTCAATCCTCAATCCCCAGTCCTCAGTCCTCAAACCTCAATCCTCAATCGTCAGGCTTCAATCATCAATACTCAATCTTCAATCCTCAATCCCCAATCCTCAATCCTCAATCCTCATTCTTCAATCCTCAATACCCAATCCTCAATCTTCAATCCACAATCCTCAGTCCTCAGTCCTCAAACCTCAATCCTCAAGCCTCAGCCCTCATCCTCAATCCTCAATCCTCAATCTTCAACCCTCAATCATCAATCCTCAAGCTTCAATCCTCAATCCTCAATCCTCAGTCCTCAAACCTCAACCCTGAATCCTCAATGCTCAATCCTGAATACTCAATCTTCAGACTTCAGACTTCAACAATCAGATGTCAATCCTCAATCCCCAATATAATATCTTCAATTTACAGTTTTCAATACCCAATACTCAATCTGCAATCTTCATATCTCTATCCACAAACATCAATTCTCATCACTCAACCCTCAACACTCAGTCCCCAATCCTCAATATTCAATCCTCAATCCTCAATACTCAATCCTCAATCCTCAACCCTCAATCCTCAATACTAAATCTTCAATCCTCAATACTCAATCCTCAATCCTCAATACTGAATCCTCGATCCTCAATCCTCAATCCTCAATCCTCAATCCTCAATCCTCAATCCTCAATCCTCAACTTTCAATCCTCAATACTCAATCTTCAACCCTCAATCCTCAAACCTCAATCCTCAATCCTCAATCGTCAGTCTTCAATCCTCAATATCCAACCCTCAATCTTCAATCCTCAATCCTTAATCCTCAATTCTCAATCCTCAATCCCCAGTCCTCAGTCCTCAAACCTCAGTCCTGAATCGTCAGGCTTCAATCATCAATACTCAATCTTCAATCCTCAATCCCCAATCCTCAATCCTCAATCCTCATTCTTCAATCCTCAATCTTCAATCCTCAATACTCAATCTCCAATCCTCAATCCTCAGTCCTCAAACCTCAATTCTGAATCCTCAATCCTGAATCCTCAATCTTCAGCCCTCAGTCCTCAACAATCAGTTGTCAATCCTCAATCGTCAATAGAATATACTCAGTTCACAGATTTCAATACACAATACTCTATCTGCAATCTTCAAATCTCTATCCACAAACATCAATTCTCATCACCCAACCCTCAACACTCAGTCCTCAATCTTCAATCCTCAAACCTCAATCCTCAATTCTCAATCCTCAATAGTCAATCCTCAATCGTCAATCCTCAATCCCCAATCCTCAGTCTTCAATCCTCAATCCTCAACCCTCAATCCTCAATCATCAATCCTCAGTAATCAATCCTCAATCTTCAATACTCAAACGTCAATCCTCAATCCGCAATTCTCGTACCTCAAACCTCAATCTTCAAACCTCAGTCCTCATACTCAATTCTCAATTCTCAATCCTCAATCCTCAATCCTCAATCCTCAATCCTCAATCATCAATCTCCAATCCTAGATCCTCAATCCCCAATCCTCAATCCTTAATCCTCAGCCTTCAATCCTCAATCCCCAGTCCTCAATCCTCAATCCTCAATCCTGAATCCTCAATCCTCAATCCTCAATTTTCAATCCTCAATACTCAATCTTCAATCCTCAATCCTCAATCCTCAAAACTCAATATTCAATCCTCAATCCTCAATCCTCTATCCTCAATCTTCAGTCCTCAATCCTCAACCCTCAATCCTCAATCCGCATTCATCAATCCTCAATACCCAATCCACAATCTTCAATCCTCAATCCTCAATCCTCAATTCTCAATCCTCAATCCTCAGTCCTCAGTCCTCAAACCACTACCCTCAACCCTCAGCCCTCATCCTCAATCCTCAATCCTCAATCCTCAATCCTCAATCTTCAATCCTCAATACTCAATCTTCAATAACCAATCCTCAATCCTCAATCCTCAATACTCAATCCTCAATCGTCAATCCTCAATCCTCAATCCTCAATCCTCAATCCTCACTCTACAATCCTCAATACCCAATCCTCAATCTTCAATCCTCAATCCTCAATCCTCAGTTCTCAATCCTCAATCCTCAGTCCTCAGTCCTCAAACCTCAATCCTCAACCCTCAGCCCTCATTCTCAGTCCTCAATCCTCAATTCTCAGTCCTCAGCCCTCAAACCTCAATCCTCAACCCTCAGACCTCATCCTCAATCCTCAATTATCAACCCTCAAACCTCAATCTTCAATCCTCAATACTCAACCTTCAATCCTCAATCCTCAGTCCTCAAACCTCAATTCTGAATCCTCAATACTCAATCTTCAATCCTCAATCCTCAGTCCTCAATACTCAACTATCAGTCCTCAATTCTCAATACTCAATCCTCAATCCTCAATCTTCAATCCTCAATCTTCAATCCTCAATCCTCAACCCTCAGACCTCATCCTCAATCCTCAATACTCAATCCTCAATCCTCAATCCTCAATCCTCAATCCTCAATCCTCATTCTTCAATCCTCAATACCCAATCCTCAGTCTTCAATCCTCAATCCTCAATCCTCAATCCTCAATTCTCAATCCTCAATCCTCAGTGCTCAGTCCTCAAACCACAATCCTCAACCCTCAGCCCTGGTCCTCAATGCTCAATCCTCAATCCTCAATCCTCAATCCTCAATCCTCATTCTTCAATCCTCAATACCCAATCCTCAATCTTCAATCCTCAATCCTCAATCCTGAATCCTCGATACTCAACCCTCAATCTGCAATCCTCAATACTCAATCTGCAATCCTCAATCCTCAATCCTCAATCCTCAATACTCAATCTGCAATCCTCAATCCTCAATCCTCAATCCTCACTCTTCATTAATCAATCCTCAATTCTCAATCCTCAATACTCAATTCTCAATCGTCGATACTCAATCCTCAATCCTCATTCTTCAATCCTCAATCCTCAATCCTCAATCCTCAATCCTCAATCCTCATTCTTCAATCCTCAACACCCAATCCTCAGTCTTCAATCCTCAATCCTCAATCCTCAACTCTCAATCCTCAATCCTCAATCCTCAGTCCTCAGTCCTCAAACCTCAATCCTCAACCCTCAGCCCTCATCCTCAATCCTCAATCCTCAATCCTCAATCCTCAATCTTCAATCCTCAATACTGAATCTTCAATAACCAATCCTCAATTCTCAATTCTCAATACTCAATCCTCAATCGTCAATCCTCAATCCTCAATCCTCAATCCTCAATCCTCATCCTACAATCCTCAATACCCAATCCTCAATCTTCAATCCTCAATCCTCAATCCTCAATTCTCAATCCTCAATCCTCAGTCCTAAGTCATCAAACCTCAATCCTCAACCCTCAGCCCTCATTCTCAGTCCTCAATCCTCAATTCTCTGTCCTCTGCCCTCAAACCTCAATCCTCAGACCTCATCCTCAATCCTCAATTATCAATGCTCAAACCTCAATCTTCCATCCTCAATAATCAACCTTCAATCCTCAATCCTCAGTCCTCAAACCTCAATTCTGAATCCTCAATACTCAATCTTCAATCCTCAATCCTCAGTCCTCAATACTCAACTGTCAGTCCTCAATTCTCAATACTCAATCCTCAATCCTCAATCTTCAATCCTCAATCCTCAATCCTGAATCCTCAATCTTCAGACTTCAGACTTCAACAATCAGATGTCAATCCTCAATCCTCAATAGAATATCTTCAATTCACAGTTTTCAATACCCAATACTCAATCTGCAATCTTCTTTTCTCTATCCACAAACATTAATTCTCATCACTCAACCCTCAACACTCAGTCCCCAATCCTCAATATTCAATCCTCAATCCTCAATCCTCAATCCTCAATCCTCAATACTGAATCTTCTATCCTCAATCCTCAATCCTCAATCCTCAATCCTCAATCCTCAATCCTCAATTTTCAATCCTCAATACTCAATCTTCAGTCCTCAATCCTTAATCCTCAATTCTCAATCCTCAATCCCCAGTCCTCAGTCCTCAAACCTCAATCCTCAATCGTCAGGCTTCAATCATCAATACTCAATCTTCAATCCTCAATCCCCAATCCTCAATCCTCAATCCTCATTCTTCAATCCTCAATACCCAATCCTCAATCTTCAATCCACAATCCTCAGTCCTCAGTCCTCAAACCTCAATCCTCAAGCCTCAGCCCTCATCCTCAATCCTCAATCCTCAATCTTCAACCCTCAATCATCAATCCTCAAGCTTCAATCCTCAATCCTCAATCCTCAGTCCTCAAACCTCAACCCTGAATCCTCAATGCTCAATCCTGAATACTCAATCTTCAGACTTCAGACTTCAACAATCAGATGTCAATCCTCAATCCCCAATATAATATCTTCAATTTACAGTTTTCAATACCCAATACTCAATCTGCAATCTTCATATCTCTATCCACAAACATCAATTCTCATCACTCAACCCTCAACACTCAGTCCCCAATCCTCAATATTCAATCCTCAATCCTCAATACTCAATCCTCAATCCTCAACCCTCAATCCTCAATACTAAATCTTCAATCCTCAATACTCAATCCTCAATCCTCAATACTGAATCCTCGATCCTCAATCCTCAATCCTCAATCCTCAATCCTCAATCCTCAATCCTCAATCCTCAACTTTCAATCCTCAATACTCAATCTTCAACCCTCAATCCTCAAACCTCAATCCTCAATCCTCAATCGTCAGTCTTCAATCCTCAATATCCAACCCTCAATCTTCAATCCTCAATCCTTAATCCTCAATTCTCAATCCTCAATCCCCAGTCCTCAGTCCTCAAACCTCAGTCCTCAATCGTCAGGCTTCAATCATCAATACTCAATCTTCAATCCTCAATCCCCAATCCTCAATCCTCAATCCTCATTCTTCAATCCTCAATCTTCAATCCTCAATACTCAATCTCCAATCCTCAATCCTCAGTCCTCAAACCTCAATTCTGAATCCTCAATCCTGAATCCTCAATCTTCAGCCCTCAGTCCTCAACAATCAGTTGTCAATCCTCAATCGTCAATAGAATATACTCAGTTCACAGATTTCAATACACAATACTCTATCTGCAATCTTCAAATCTCTATCCACAAACATCAATTCTCATCACCCAACCCTCAACACTCAGTCCTCAATCTTCAATCCTCAAACCTCAATCCTCAATTCTCAATCCTCAATAGTCAATCCTCAATCGTCAATCCTCAATCCCCAATCCTCAGTCTTCAATCCTCAATCCTCAATCCTCAATCCTCAATCATCAATCCTCAGTAATCAATCCTCAATCTTCAATACTCAAACGTCAATCCTCAATCCGCAATTCTCGTACCTCAAACCTCAATCTTCAAACCTCAGTCCTCATACTCAATTCTCAATTCTCAATCCTCAATCCTCAATCCTCAATCCTCAATCCTCAATAATCAATCTCCAATCCTAGATCCTCAATCCCCAATCCTCAATCCTTAATCCTCAGCCTTCAATCCTCAATCCCCAGTCCTCAATCCTCAATCCTCAATCCTGAATCCTCAATCCTCAATCCTCAATTTTCAATCCTCAATACTCAATCTTCAATCCTCAATCCTCAATCCTCAAAACTCAATATTCAATCCTCAATCCTCAATCCTCTATCCTCAATCTTCAGTCCTCAATCCTCAACCCTCAATCCTCAATCCGCATTCATCAATCCTCAATACCCAATCCACAATCTTCAATCCTCAATCCTCAATCCTCAATTCTCAATCCTCAATCCTCAGTCCTCAGTCCTCAAACCACTACCCTCAACCCTCAGCCCTCATCCTCAATCCTCAATCCTCAATCCTCAATCCTCAATCTTCAATCCTCAATACTCAATCTTCAATAACCAATCCTCAATCCTCAATCCTCAATACTCAATCCTCAATCGTCAATCCTCAATCCTCAATCCTCAATCCTCAATCCTCACTCTACAATCCTCAATACCCAATCCTCAATCTTCAATCCTCAATCCTCAATCCTCAGTTCTCAATCCTCAATCCTCAGTCCTCAGTCCTCAAACCTCAATCCTCAACCCTCAGCCCTCATTCTCAGTCCTCAATCCTCAATTCTCAGTCCTCAGCCCTCAAACCTGAATCCTCAACCCTCAGACCTCATCCTCAATCCTCAATTATCAACCCTCAAACCTCAATCTTCAATCCTCAATACTCAACCTTCAATCCTCAATCCTCAGTCCTCAAACCTCAATTCTGAATCCTCAATACTCAATCTTCAATCCTCAATCCTCAGTCCTCAATACTCAACTATCAGTCCTCAATTCTCAATACTCAATCCTCAATCCTCAATCTTCAATCCTCAATCTTCAATCCTCAATCCTCAATGCTCAATCCTGAATGCTCGATCCTCAACCCTCAATCTTCAATCCTCAACACTCAACCTGCAATCCTCAATCCTCAATCCTCAATCCTCAATACTCAATCTGCAATCCTCAATCCTCAATCCTCAATCCTCAATCTTCATTAATCAATCCTCAATTCTCAATCCTCAATACTCAATTCTCAATCGTCGATACTCAATCCCCAATCCTCAGTCTTCAATCCTCAAGCCTCAATCCTCAACCCTCAACCCTCAATCTTCAATCCTCAATACTCAATCTTCAATCCTCAATCCTCAATCCTCAATCCTCAATGCTCAATCCTCAATCCTCAATCCTCAACCCTCAATCCTCATTCTTCAATCCTCAACACCCAATCCTCAATCTTCAATCCTCAATACTCAATCCTCAATTCTCAATCCTCAATCCTCAGCCCTCAGACCTCAAACATCAATACTCAACCCTCAGTCCTCGTCCTCAATCCACAACACTCAATCCTCGACCCTCAATCTTCAATCATCAATATTCAACCTTCAATCCTCAATCCTCAGTACTCAAACCTCAATCCTCAATACTCAACTATCAATCCTCAATTCTCAATATTCAATAGAATATCCTGAATTCTCGGGATTCAATACTCAAACCTCAACCATCAACCCTCAGCCCTCATCCTCAATCCTCAATCCTAAATCCTCAATCCTCAGTAATCAATCCTCAATCTTCAATACTCAATCGTCAATCCTCAACCCGCAATTCTCGTACCTCAAACCTCAATCTTCAAACCTCAGTCCTCATACTCAATTCTCAATTCTCAATCCGCAATCCTCAATCCTCAATCTTCAATCCTCAATAATCAATCTCCAATCCTAGATCCTCAATCCCCAATCCTGAATCCTTAATCCTCAGCCCTCAATCCTCAATCCCCAGTCCTCAATCTTCAATCCTCAATCCTCAATCCTCAATCCTCAATCCTCAATCCTCATTCTTCAATCCTCAATACCCAATCCTCAATACGCAATCCTCAATCTTCAATCGTCAAACCTCAATCTTCAATTCTCAATCCTCAATACTCAATCCTAAATCGTCAATCCTCAATCCTCAATTCTCAATCCTCAATCCTCAGTCCTCAGCCCTCAAACCTCAATCCTCAACCCTCAG
Organism: Calliopsis andreniformis; assembly: GCF_051401765.1. Taxonomy (NCBI): domain Eukaryota; kingdom Metazoa; phylum Arthropoda; class Insecta; order Hymenoptera; family Andrenidae; genus Calliopsis; species Calliopsis andreniformis. Next base: position 3,225,936 of record NW_027480448.1, on the reverse strand, counting down.
CCCTCATTCTCAATCCTCAATCCTCAATTCTCAGTCCTCAGCCCTCAAACCTCAATCCTCAACCCTCAGACCTCATCCTCAATCCTCAATTATCAATCCTCAAACCTCAATCTTCAATCCTCAATACTCAACATTCAATCCTCAATCCTCAGTCCTCAAACCTCAATTCTGAATCCTCAATACTCAATCTTCAATCCTCAATCATCAGTCCTCAATACTCAACTATCAGTCCTCAATTCTCAATACTCAATCCTCAATCCTCAATCTTCAATCCACAATACTCAATCTTCAATCCTCAGTCTTCAATCCTCAATCCTCAGTGCTCAGTCCTGAATCCTCAATCCTCAAACCTCAATCTTCAATCCTCAATACGCACTCTGCAATCCTCTATCCTCAATCCTCAATCCTCAATTCTCAATCCTCAATCCTCAGCCCTCAGTCTTCAAACCTCAACCCTCAACCCTCAGCCCTCATCCTCAATCCTCAATACTCAATCCTCAATCCTCAATCCTCAATCCTCAATCCTCAATCCTCATTCTTCAATCCTCAATACCCAATCCTCAGTCTTCAATCCTCAATCCTCAATCCTCAATCCTCAATTCTCAATCCTCAATCCTCAGTGCTCAGTCCTCAAACCACAATCCTCAACCCTCAGCCCTGGTCCTCAATCCTCAATCCTCAATCCTCAATCCTCAATCCTCAATCCTCATTCTTCAATCCTCAATACCCAATCCTCAATCTTCAATCCTCAATCCTCAATCCTGAATCCTCGATACTCAACCCTCAATCTGCAATCCTCAATACTCAATCTGCAATCCTCAATCCTCAATCCTCAATCCTCAATACCCAATCTGCAATCCTCAATCCTCAATCCTCAATCCTCACTCTTCATTAATCAATCCTCAATTCTCAATCCTCAATACTCAATTCTCAATCGTCGATACTCAATCCTCAATCCTCATTCTTCAATCCTCAATCCTCAATCCTCAATCCTCAATCCTCAATCCTCATTCTTCAATCCTCAACACCCAATCCTCAGTCTTCAATCCTCAATCCTCAATCCTCAACTCTCAATCCTCAATCCTCAATCCTCAGTCCTCAGTCCTCAAACCTCAATCCTCAACCCTCAGCCCTCATCCTCAATCCTCAATCCTCAATCCTCAATCCTCAATCTTCAATCCTCAATACTGAATCTTCAATAACCAATCCTCAATTCTCAATTCTCAATACTCAATCCTCAATCGTCAATCCTCAATCCTCAATCCTCAATCCTCAATCCTCATCCTACAATCCTCAATACCCAATCCTCAATCTTCAATCCTCAATCCTCAATCCTCAATTCTCAATCCTCAATCCTCAGTCCTAAGTCCTCAAACCTCAATCCTCAACCCTCAGCCCTCATTCTCAGTCCTCAACCCTCAATTCTCTGTCCTCTGCCCTCAAACCTCAATCCTCAATCCTCAGACCTCATCCTCAATCCTCAATTATCAATGCTCAAACCTCAATCTTCCATCCTCAATAATCAACCTTCAATCCTCAATCCTCAGTCCTCAAACCTCAATTCTGAATCCTCAATACTCAATCTTCAATCCTCAATCCTCAGTCCTCAATACTCAACTGTCAGTCCTCAATTCTCAATACTCAATCCTCAATCCTCAATCTTCAATCCTCAATACTCAATCTTCAATCCTCAACCTTCAATCCTCAATACTCAATCTGCAATCCTCAATCATCAATCCTCAATCCTCAATTCTCAATCCTCAACCCTCAGTCCTCAGTCCTCAAACCTCAACCCTCAACCCTCAGCCCTCATCCTCAATCCTCAATACTCAATCCTCAATCCTCAATCCTCAATCCTCAATACTCAATCTTCAATAATCAATCCTCAATTCTCAATCCTCAATACTCAATTCTCAATCGTCGATACTCAATCCCCAATCCTCAATCTTCAAACCTCAATCCTCAATCCTCAATACTCAATCCTCAATCTTCAATCCTCAATACTCAATCTTCAATCCTCAATCCTCAATCCTCAATCCTCAATGTTCAGTCCGCAATACTCAATCCTCAATCTTCAATCCTCAATTCTCAATCCTCAATCCTCAATTCTCAATACTCAATCCTCAATCCTCGGTCCTCAAACCTCAAACCTCAATCTTCAATCCTCAATGCTCAATCTTCAATCCTCCGTCCTCAATACTCAATCCTCAATCCTCAATCCTCAATCGTCAGGCTTCAATCCTCAATACTCAATCTTCAATCCTCAATCCTCAATCCTCATTCCTCAATCCTCATTCCTCAATCCTCAATACCCAATCCTTAATCTTCAATCCTCAATCCTCAATCGTCAATTCTCAATCCACAATCCTCAGTCCTCAGTCCTCAAACCTCAATCCTCAAACCTCAGCCCTCATCCTCAATCCTCAATCCTCAATCTTCAACCCTCAATCCTCAATCCTCAAGCTTCAATCCTCAATCCTCAATCCTCAGTCCTCAAACCTCAATCCTGAATCCTCAATCCTCAATCCTGAATCCTCAATCTTCAGACTTCAGACTTCAACAATCAGATGTCAATCCTCAATCCTCAATAGAATATCTTCAATTCACAGTTTTCAATACCCAATACTCAATCTGCAATCTTCTTTTCTCTATCCACAAACATTAATTCTCATCACTCAACCCTCAACACTCAGTCCCCAATCCTCAATATTCAATCCTCAATCCTCAATACTCAATCCTCAATCCTCAAGACTGAATCTTCGATCCTCAATCCTCAATCCTCAATCCTCAATCCTCAATCCTCAATCCTCAATTTTCAATCCTCAATACTCAATCTTCAATCCTCAATACTTAATCCTCAATTCTCAATCCTCAATCCCCAGACCTCAGTCCTCAAACCTCAATCCTCAATCGTCAGGCTTCAATAATCAATACTCAATCTTCAATCCTCAATCCCCAATCCTCAATCCTCAATCCTCATTCTTCAATCCTCAATACCGAATCCTCAATCTTCAATCCACAATCCTCAGTCCTCAGTCCTCAAACCTCAATCCTCAAACCTCAGCCCTCATCCTCAATCCTCAATCCTCAATCTTCAACCCTCAATCATCAATCCTCAAGCTTCAATCCTCAATCCTCAATCCTCAGTCCTCAAACCTCAATCCTGAATCCTCAATCCTCAATCCTGAATCCTTAATCTTCAGACTTCAGACTTCAACAATCAGATGTCAATCCTCAATCCCCAATATAATATCTTCAATTCACAGTTTTCAATACCCAATACTCAATCTGCAATCTTCATATCTCTATCCACAAACATCAATTCTCATCACTCAACCCTCAACACTCAGTCCCCAATCCTCAATATTCAATCCTCAATCCTCAATACTCAATCCTCAATCCTCAACCCTCAATCCTCAATACTAAATCTTCAATCCTCAATACTCAATCCTCAATCCTTAATACTGAATCCTCGATCCTCAATCCTCAATCCTCAATCCTCAATCCTCAATCCTCAATCCTCAATCCTCAACTTTCAATCCTCAATACTCAATCTTCAACCCTCAATCCTCAAACCTCAATCCTCAATCCTCAATCGTCAGTCTTCAATCCTCAATATCCACCCCTCAATCTTCAATCCTCAATCCTTAATCCTCAATTCTCAATCCTCAATCCCCAGTCCTCAGTCCTCAAACCTCAGTCCTCAATCGTCAGGCTTCAATCATCAATACTCAATCTTCAATCCTCAATCCCCAATCCTCAATCCCCAATCCTCATTCTTCAATCCTCAATCTTCAATCCTCAATACTCAATCTTCAATCCTCAATCCTCAGTCCTCAAACCTCAATTCTGAATCCTCAATCCTGAATCCTCGATCTTCAGCCCTCAGTCCTCAACAATCAGTTGTCAATCCTCAATCGTCAATAGAATATACTCAATTCACAGATTTCAATACACAATACTCTATCTGCAATCTTCAAATCTCTATCCACAAACATCAATTCTCATCACCCAACCCTCAACACTCAGTCCTCAATCTTCAATCCTCAAACCTCAATCCTCAATTCTCAATCCTCAATACTCAATCCTCAATCGTCAATCCTCAATCCCCAATCCTCAGTCTTCAATCCTCAATCCTCAATCCTCAATCCTCAATCATCAATCCTCAGTAATCAATCCTCAATCCGCAATTCTCGTACCTCAAACCTCAATCTTCAAACCTCAGACCTCAATCCTCAAGCTTCAATCCTTAATCCTCAATCCTCAGTCCTCAAACCTCAATCCTGAATCCTCAATCCTCAATCCTGAATCCTCAATCTTCAGACTTCAGACTTCAACAATCAGATGTCAATCCTCAATCCTCAATAGAATATCTTCAATTCACAGTTTTCAATACCCAATACTCAATCTGCAATCTTCATATCTCTATCCACAAACATCAATTCTCATCACTCAACCCTCAACACTCAGTCCCCAATCCTCAAAATTCAATCCTCAATCCTCAAAACTCAATCCTCAATCCTCAACCCTCAATCCTCAACACTAAATCTTCAATCCTCAATACTCAATCCTCAATCCTCAATACTGAATCTTCGATCCTCAATTCTCAATCCTCAATCCTCTATCCTCAATCCTCAATCCTCAATTTTCAATCCTCAATACTCAATCTTCAACCCTCAATCCTCAAATCTCAATCCTCAATCCTCAATCGTCAGTCTTCAATCCTCAATATCCAACCCTCAATCTTCAATCCTCAATCCTTAATCCTCAACTCTCAATCCTCAATCCCCAGTCCTAAGTCCTCAAACCTCAATCCTCAATCGTCAGGCTTCAATCCTCAATACTCAATCTTCAATCCTCAATCCTCAATCCTCATTCCTCAATCCTCATTCCTCAATCCTCAATACCCAATCCTTAATCTTCAATCCTCAATCCTCAATCCTCAATTCTCAATCCACAATCCTCAGTCCTCAGTCCTCAAACCTCAATCCTCAAACCTCAGCCCTCATCCTCAATCCTCAATCCTCAACCTTCAACCCTGAATCCTCAATCCTCAAGCTTCAATCCTCAATCCTCAATCCTCAGTCCTCAAACCTCAATCCTGAATCCTCAATCCTCAATCCTGAATCCTCAATCTTCAGACTTCAGACTTCAACAATCAGATGTCAATCCTCAATCCTCAATAGAATATCTTCAATTCACAGTTTTCAATACCCAATACTCAATCTGCAATCTTCTTTTCTCTATCCACAAACATTAATTCTCATCACTCAACCCTCAACACTCAGTCCCCAATCCTCAATATTCAATCCTCAATCCTCAATACTCAATCCTCAATCCTCAATACTGAATCTTCGATCCTCAATCCTCAATCCTCAATCCTCAATCCTCAATCCTCAATCCTCAATTTCCAATCCTCAATACTCAATCTTCAATCCTCAATCCTTAATCCTCAATTCTCAATCCTCAATCCCCAGTCCTCAGTCCACAAACCTCAATACTCAATCGTCAGGCTTCAATCATCAATACTCAATCTTCAATCCTCAATCCCCAATCCTCAATCCTCAATCCTCATTCTTCAATCCTCAATACCCAATCCTCAATCTTCAATCCACAATCCTCAGTCCTCAGTCCTCAAACCTCAATCCTCAAACCTCAGCCCTCATCCTCAATCCTCAATCCTCAATCTTCAACCCTCAATCATCAATCCTCAAGCTTCAATCCTCAATCCTCAATCCTCAGTCCTCAAACCTCAATCCTGAATCCTCAATCCTCAATCCTGAATCCTCAATCTTCAGACTTCAGACTTCAACAATCAGATGTCAATCCTCAATCCCCAATATAATATCTTCAATTCACAGTTTTCAATACCCAATACTCAATCTGCAATCTTCATATCTCTATCCACAAACATCAATTCTCATCACTCAACCCTCAACACTCAGTCCCCAATCCTCAATAATCAATCCTCAATCCTCAATACTCAATCCTCAATCCTCAACCCTTAATCCTCAATACTAAATCTTCAATCCTCAATACTCAATCCTCAATCCTCAATACTGAATCCTCGATCCTCAATCCTCAATCCTCAATCCTCAATCCTCAATCCTCAATCCTCAATCCTCAACTTTCAATCCTCAATACTCAATCTTCAACCCTCAATCCTCAAACCTCAATCCTCAATCCTCAATCGTCAGTCTTCAATCCTCAATATCCAACCCTCAATCTTCAATCCTCAATCCTTAATCCTCAGTTCTCAATCCTCAATCCCCAGTCCTCAGTCCTCAAACCTCAGTCCTCAATCGTCAGGCTTCAATCATCAATACTCAGTCTTCAATCCTCAATCCCCAATCCTCAATCCTCAATCCTCATTCTTCAATCCTCAATCTTCAATCCTCAATACTCAATCTTCAATCCTCAATCCTGAGTCCTCAAACCTCAATTCTGAATCCTCAATCCTGAATCCTCAAACTTCAGCCCTCAGTCCACAACAATCAGTTGTCAATCCTCAATCGTCAATAGAATATACTCAATTCACAGATTTCAATACACAATACTCTATCTGCAATCTTCAAATCTCTATCCACAAACATCAATTCTCATCACCCAACCCTCAACACTCAGTCCTCAATCTTCAATCCTCAAACCTCAATCCTCAATTCTCAATCCTCAATACTCAATCCTCAATCGTCAATCCTCAGTCCCCAATCCTCAGTCTTCAATCCTCAATCCTCAATCCTCAATCCTCAATCCTCAATCATCAATCCTCAGTAATCAATCCTCAATCTTCAATACTCAAACGTCAATCCTCAATCCGCAATTCTCGTACCTCAAACCTCAATCTTCAAACCTCAGTCCTCATACTCAATTCTCAATTCTCAATCCTCAATCCTCAATCCTTAATCCTCAATCCTCTATAATCAATCTCCAATCCTAGATCCTCAATCCCCAATCCTCAACCCTTAATACTCAGCCTTCAATCCTCAATCCCCAGTCCTCAATCCTCAATCCTCAATCCTGAATCCTCAATCCTCAATCCTCAATTTTCAATCCTCAATACTCAATCTTCAATCCTCAATCCTCAATCCTCAATCCCCAAAACTCAATATTCAATCCTCAATCCCCAATCCTCAATCTTCAACCCTCAATCATCAATCCTCAAGCTTCAATCCTCAATCCTCAATCCTCAGTCCTCAAACCTCAATCCTGAATCCTCAATCCTCAATCCTGAATCCTCAATCTTCAGACTTCAGACTTCAACAATCAGATGTCAATCCTCAATCCCCAATATAATATCTTCAATTCACAGTTTTCAATACCCAATACTCAATCTGCAATCTTCATATCTCTATCCACAAACATCAATTCTCATCACTCAACCCTCAACACTCAGTCCCCAATCCTCAATATTCAATCCTCAATCCCCAATACTCAATCCTCAATCCTCAACCCTTAATCCTCAATACTAAATCTTCAATCCTCAATACTCAATCCTCAATCCTCAATACTGAATCCTCGATCCTCAATCCTCAATCCTCAATCCTCAATCCTCAATCCTCAATCCTCAATCCTCAACTTTCAATCCTCAATACTCAATCTTCAACCCTCAATCCTCAAACCTCAATCCTCAATCCTCAATCGTCAGTCTTCAATCCTCAATATCCAACCCTCAATCTTCAATCCTCAATCCTTAATCCTCAATTCTCAATCCTCAATCCCCAGTCCTCAGTCCTCAAACCTCAGTCCTCAATCGTCAGGCTTCAATCATCAATACTCAATCTTCAATCCTCAATCCCCAATCCTCAATCCTCAATCCTCATTCTTCAATCCTCAATCTTCAATCCTCAATACTCAATCTTCAATCCTCAATCCTCAGTCCTCAAACCTCAATTCTGAATCCTCAATCCTGAACCCTCAATCTTCAGCCCTCAGTCCACAACAATCAGTTGTCAATCCTCAATCGTCAATAGAATATACTCAATTCACAGATTTCAATACACAATACTCTATCTGCAATCTTCAAATCTCTATCCACAAACATCAATTCTCATCACCCAACCCTCAACACTCAGTCCTCAATCTTCAATCCTCAAACCTCAATCCTCAATTCTCAATCCTCAATACTCAATCCTCAATCTTCAATCCTCGATACTCAATCATCAATCCTCAATCCTCCATCCTCAGGCATCAATACTCAACCTTCAATACTCAATCTTCAATCCTCAATCCTCAATCCTCAATCCTCAAACCTCAATACTCAATCCTCAATCCTCAATCCTCAATCCACAATCCTCAGCCTTCAATATTGAATAATCAATCTCCAATCCTAGATCGTCAATACTCAATCCTGAATCCTCAATCCTCAATCCTCATTCTTCAATCCTCAATACCCAATCCTCAATCATCAATCCTCGAACAACAATCCTCAATCCTCAATTCTCAATATTCAATCATCAATACTCAATCTTCAACCCTCAATCTTCAATCCTCAATAGTCAATCTTCAATCCTCAGTCCTCAATACTCAATCCTCAATCCTCAATCCTCAATCCTCAATCCTCAGGCATCAATACTCAATCTACAATATTCAATTGTCAATCCTTAATCCTCAATCCACAATCCTCAACCTTCAATACTCAATACTCAATCTTCAATCCTCAATCCTCAATCCTCAATCCTCAACCCTCAATCCTCAATCCTCAACCTTCAGTACTCAATACTCAATCTTCAATCCTCAATCCTCAATCCTCAATCCTCAACCCTCAATCCTCAATCCTCAATATTCAATCCTCAATACTCAATCTTCAATCCTCAATCCTTAATCCTCAGACCTCAAACATCAATATTCAACCCTCAGTCCTGGTCCTCAATCCACAAACCCTCAATCCTCTGTCCTCAATATTCAATCATCAATATTCAATCTTCAATCCTCAATCCTCAATCCTCAATCCTCAATCCTCAATCCTCAATCTTCAACCCTGAATCCTCAATCCTCAATACTCTATCCTCAATCTTCAATCCTCAATACTCAATCTTCAATCCTCAATCCACATTTCTCAATCCTCAATCCTCAACCCTCAGCCCTCATCCTCCATCCTCAGTACTCAATCCTCTATCCTCAATCTTCAATCCTCAATTCTCAATCTTCAATCCTCAATGCTCAATCCTCAATCCTCATTCCTCAATCTTCAATCCTCAATACTCAATCTTCAATCCTCAATACTCAATCCTCAATCGTCAATTCTCATTCTTCAATCCTCAATACCCAATCCTCAATCCTCAATCCTCAATCCTCAATCCTCCATCCTCAATTCTCAATCCTCAATCCTCTGTCCTCGGTCCTCAAACCTCAACCCTCAACCCTCAGCCCACATCCTCAATCCTCAATCCTGAATCCTCAATCCTCGATCTTCAATCCTCAATACTCAGTCTTCAATCCTCAATCCTCAATCCTCAATCCTCAGTCCTCAATCCTCAATCATCAATCCTCAATCTTCAATACTCAATCCTCAATCCTCAATCCTCAATCCTCAATACGCAATTCTCAATACTCAATAGAATTCTCATGGTTCATTACTCAATCCACAATATTCAATAATCAAATCTCAATCATCAAACATCCATTCTCGACACTCAATCCTCAACACTCAGTCCTCGCTCTTCAACCCTACATCCTCAACTCTCAATCCTCAAGCGTCAATCCTCAATCCTCAATCCTCAACCCTCAACCCTCAGTCCTCAATCCTCAATCCCGAATCCTCAATCCTGAATCGTCAATCTTAAGCCCTCAGTCCTCAAAAATCAATTGTCTATCCTCACTCCTCAATAGAATATCCTCAATTCAAAGTTTTCAATACTCAATCCCCATTCTTCAATCTTCGAATCTCAATACACAGACATCAATTCTCATCACTCAACCATCAACACTGAGTCCTCAAACTTCAATTCTCAATCCTCAATCCTCAATCTTCAATCCTCAATACTGAATCTTCAACCCTAAATCCTCAATCCTCAATCCTCAACCCTCAAACCTAAATCTTCAATCCTCAGTCCCCAATCCTCAATCTTCATTCCTCAATCCTCAATCCTCAATCCTCAATCCTCATTCCTCAGCCCTCAGTCCTCAAACCTCAATGCTCAATCCTCAATCCCCAATCCTCAGTCCTCAATCCTCAATCATCAATCCTCAATCTTCAATACTCATTCCTCAATCCTCAACACTCAATCCTCAATCCTCAATCATCAATCCTCAATCTTCAATACTCAATCCTCAATCCACAATCCTCAATACTCAACCATCAATCACCAATTCTCAGTACTCAATAGAACATCCTGAATTCTCAGGATTCAATACCCAAACCTCAATCCTCAACCCTCAGCCCTCATCCTCCATCCTCAATCCTCAATCCTCAATCCTGAATCTTCAATCCTCAATATTCAATCTTCAATCCTCAATCCTCAATCCTCAATCCTCAATCCTCAATCCTCAGTCCTCAGGCATCAATACTCAATCTTCAATACTCAATCCTCAATCCTCAATCCTCAATCCTCAATCCTCAATCCTCAACCCTCAATCCTCATTCCTCAAACCTCAATCCTCAACCCTCTGTCCTCATGCTCAATTCTCAATTCTCAATCCTCAATCCTCAATCCTCAATCTTCAATCCTCAATAATCAATCTCCAATTCTAGATCCTCAATCCCCAATCTTCAATCCTTAATCCTCTATCTTCAATCCCGAATCCCCAGTACTCAATCTTCAATCCTCAATGCTCAATCCTCAATTCTCAATCTTCAATCCTCGATCCTGAATCATCAATCCACAATCCTCAATCCTCAGGCATCAATACTCAATCTTCAATACTCAATCCTCAACCCTCAATCTTCAACCCTCAATCCTCAGTCCTCAAACCTCAATTCCGAATCCTCAATCCTGAATGCTCAATCTTCATCCCTCAGTCCGCAACAATCAATTATCAATCCTCAATCCTCAATAGAATATCCTCGATTCACAGTTTTCAATACGGAATCCCCAATATACAATCTTCAAATCTCAATCCACAGACATCAATTCTCATCACTCAACCCTCAACACTCAGTCCTCAATCTCCAATCCTCAGTCCTCAATCCTCAGTATTCAATCCTCCATACTCAATCTTTAATCCTCAATCCTCAGTCATCAATCCTCAATCCTCTATCCTCAGTCATCAATCCTCAATCTTCAATACTCAATCCTCAATCCTCAATCCTCAAACCTCAATCCTCAATCCTCATTCCTCAAACCTCAATCCTCAATCTTCAATCCTCAATACGCAATCTTCAATCCTCACCCTCAATCCTCAATCCTCAATCCTCAATCCTCAATCCTCAATCCTCAATCCTCAATCTTCAATCCTCAATACTCAATCTTCAATCCTCAATACTCAATCCTCAATCGTGAATTCTCATTCTTCAATCCTCAATACCCAATCCTCAATCCTCAATCCTCAATCCTCAATCCTCCATCCTCAATTCTCAATCCTCAATCCTCTGTCCTCGGTCCTCAAACCTCAACCCTCAACCCTCAGCCCACATCCTCAATCCTCAATCCTGAATCCTCAATCCTCGATCTTCAATCCTCAATACTCAGTCTTCAATCCTCAATCCTCAATCCTCAATCCTCAGTCCTCAATCCTCAATCATCAATCCTCAATCTTCAATACTCAAACCTCAATCCTCAATCCTCAATCCTCAGTACTCAATCTTCAATCCTCAATACTCAATCTTCGATTCATTCCTCAATCCTCAATCCTCAATCCCCAATCCTCAATCTTCAATCCTCAATCCACAATCCTCAATCCTCAATCTTCAATCCGCAATACTTAGCCTTCAATCATCAATCCTCAATACTCAATCCTCAATCCTCAATCCTCAATCATCAATCCTTAATCCTCAATCGTCAATCCTCAATTATCACTCCTCAATCTCCAATTCTGAATCTTCAATCCTCAATCCTCAACCCTCAACCATCAATCCTCAATACTCAATCTTCAATCCTCAATACTCAATCCTCAATATTCAACACACAACCATCAGCCATCAATTCTCAATACCCAACCATCAATCCTCAATTCTCAATACTCAATAGAATATCCTGAGTTCTCATGATTCAATACTCAATCCACAATATTCAATAATCAAATCTCGATACTCAAACATCAATCCTCAACGCTCAATCCTCAACACACGGTCCTCTCTCTTCAATCCTCAATCCTCAATCCACAATCCTCAATCCTCCATACTCAATCTTCAATCCTCAATCCACAGTCATCAATCCTCAATCCTCAATCCTCAGTCATCAATCCTCAATCTTCAATACTCAATCCTCAATCCTCAATCCTCAATCCTCAATCCTCAATCCTCATTCCTCAAACCTCAATCATCAGCACTCAGTCCACATACTCAATTCTCAATTCTCAATCCTCAATCCTCAATCCTCAACCCTCAATCTTCAACCCTCAATCCTCAGTCCTCAAACCTCAAGCGTCAATCCTCAATCCTCAATCCTCAACCCTCAATCGTCAGGCCTCAAACCTCAATTCCGAATCCTCAATCCTGAATGCTCAATCTTCATCCCACAGTCCACAACAATCAATTTTCAATCCTCAATCCTCAATAGAATATCCTCAATTCACAGTTTTCAATACCCAATCCACAATCTTCAATCTTCAAATCTCAATCCACAGACATCAAATCTCATCACTCAACCCTCAACACTCAGTCCTCAATCTTCAATCCTCAATCCTCAATACTCAATCTTCAATCTTCCATACTCAATCTGCAATCCTCAATCCTCAATCATCAATCCTCAATCCTCAATCCTCAGTCATCAATCCTCAATCTTCAATACTCAATCCTCAATCCTCAATCCTGAATCCTCAATCCTCAATCCTCATTCCTCAAACCTCATTAATCAAACCTCAATCCTCAACCCTCAGTCCTCATCCTCTATTCTCAATTCTCAATCCTCAATCCTCAATCCTCAATAATCAATCTCCTATCCTAGATCCTCAATCCCCAATACTCAATCATTAATCCTCAATATTCAATCCTCTAACCCCAATCCTCAATCTTCAATCCCCAAAGCTCAATAATCAGTCCTCAATCCTCAGTCTTCAATCCTCAATCCTCAGTCCTCAATTCTCAATCCTCAATACTCAAACTTCAATCCCCAACCGTCTGTCCTCGTCCTCAATCTTCAGCCCTCAATCCTCGACCCTCAATCTTCAATCCTCAATACTCAATCTTCAATCCTCAATCCTCAATCCTCAATACTCAATAATCAATCCTCAATTCTCAATACTCAATAGAATATCCTGAATTTTCTGCTTTCAATACTCAATCCTCAACCTTCAATCTTCAAGTCTCCATCCACAAACATCAATTCTCATCACTCAACCCTCAACACTCAGTCCTCAATCTTCAATCCTCAATCCTCAATACTCAATCTTCGATTCTCAATTCTCAATTCTCAATCCTCAATCCTCCATTCTCAATTCTCAATCCTCAATCTTCAATCCTCAATCCTCAATCCTCAATCATCAATACTCAATGTACAATTCTGAATACTCAATCCTCAATCGTCAATCCTCATTCTGCAATCATCAATACCCAATCCTCAATCCTCAATCCTCAATCCTCCATCCTGAATTCTCAATCCTCAATCCTCATTCCTCAGTCCTCAGACCTCAATCCTCAACCCTCAGCCCTCATTCTCAATCCTCAATCCTGAATCCTCAGTCCTCAATCTTCAAACCTCATTACTCAGATCTCAATCATCAAACCTCAATCCTTAATCCTCAATCCTCAATCCTCAATCCTCAATCATCAATCCTCAATCCTCATTCCTCAAACCTCAATCCTCAAACCTCAATCCTCAATCCTCAATCTTCAATCCTGGATAATCTATCTCCAATCCTAGATACTCAATCCCCAATCCTCAATCTTTAATACTCAATCTTCAATCCACAATCCCCAGTCCTGAATCTTCAATCCTCAATGCTCAATCCTCAATACTCAATCCTCAATCCCCAGTCCTCAATCCTCAATCATCAACCTTCAATTGTCAATACTCAATCTTCAATACTCAATACTCAATCATCAATCGTCAATTCTCATTCTTCAATCCTCAATACCCAATCCTCAATCCTCAATCCTCAATCCTCAATCCACCATCCTCAATTCTCAAACCTCAATCCTCTGTCCTCGGTCCTCAAACCTGAACCATCAACCCTCAGCCCTCATCCTCAATCCTCAATCCTGAATCCTCAATCCTTAATCCTCAGTCATCAATCCTCAATCTTCAATACTCAATCCTCAATCCTCAATCCTGAATCCTCAATCCTCAATCCTCATTCCTCAAACCTCAATCCCCAACCCTCAGACCTCATCCTCAATTCTCAATTCTCAATCCTCAATCCTCAATCCTCAATAATCGATCCCCTATCCTAGACCCGCAATCTCCAATACTCTATCATTAATCCTCAATATTCAATCCTCTATCCCCAGTCCTCAATCTTCAATCCCCAAAGCTCAATAATCAATCCTCAATCCTCAGTCTTCAATCCTCTATACTCGTCCTCAATCTTCAACCCTGAATCCTCAATCCTCAATACTCAATCCTCAATCTTCAATCCTCAATACTCAATCTTCAATCCTCAATCCACATTTCTCAATCCTCAATCCTCAATCCTCAATCCTCAATCCTCAATCCTCAACCCTCTGTCTTCATGCTCAATTCTCAATTCTCAATCCTCAATCCTCAATCCTCAATCTTCAGTCTTCAATAATCAATCTCCAATTCTAGATCCTCAATCCCCAATCTTCAATCCTTAATCCTCAATCTTCAATCCCGAATCCCCAGTACTCAATCTTCAATCCTTAATGCTCAATCCTCAATTCTCAATCTTCAATCCTCGATCCTGAATCATCAATCCACAATCCTCAATCCTCAGGCATCAATACTCAATCTTCAATACTCAGTCCTCAACCCTCAATCTTCAACCCTCAATCCTCAGTCCTCAAACCTCAATTCCGAATCCTCAATCCTGAATGCTCAATCTTCATCCCTCAGTCCGCAACAATCAATTATCAATCCTCAATCCTCAATAGAATATCCTCGATTCACAGTTTTCAATACGGAATCCCCAATAAACAATCTTCAAATCTCAATCCACAGACATCAATTCTCATCACTCAACCCTCAACACTCAGTCCTCAATCCTCAATCCTCTATCCTCAGTCATCAATCCTCAATCTTCAATACTCAATCCTCAATCCTCAATCCTCAAACCTCAATCCTCAATCCTCATTCCTCAAACCTCAATCCTCAATCTTCAATCCTCAATACGCAATCTTCAATCCTCACCCTCAATCCTCAATCCTCAATCCTCAATCCTCAATCCTCAATCCTCAATCCTCAATCTTCAATCCTCAATACTCAATCTTCAATCCTCAATACTCAATCCTCAATCGTCAATTCTCATTCTTCAATCCTCAATACCCAATCCTCAATCCTCAATCCTCAATCCTCAATCCTCCATCCTCAATTCTCAATCCTCAATCCTCTGTCCTCGGTCCTCAAACCTCAACCCTCAACCCTCAGCCCACATCCTCAATCCTCAATCCTCAATCCTCAGTCCTCAGACATCAACCTTCAATCCTCAAACCTCAATCCTCAACCGTCAGTCCTCATCCTCCATCCTCAATCCTCAATCCTCAATCCTCAGCCTTCAATCCCCAATACTCAATCTTCAATCCACAATCCTTAATACTCAATCCTCAATCCTCAATCCTCAGGCATCAATACTCAATCTTCAATACCCAATCCTCAATCCTCAATCCTCAATCCTCAACCCTCAACCATCAATCCTCATTCCTCAAACCTCAATCCTCAACCCTCAGTCCTCATCCTCAATTCTCAATTCTCAATCCTCAATCCTCAATACTCAATCTTCAGTCCTCAATAATCAATCTCCAATTCTAGACCCTCAATCCCCAATCTTCAATCCTTAATCCTCAATCTTCAATCCCCAATCCCCAGTACTCAATCTTCAATCCTCAATGCTCAATCCTCAATCCTCAATCCTCAGTCCTCAGACCTCAATCTTCAATCCTCAAACCTCAATCCTCAACCGTCAGTCCTCATCCTCCATCTTCAATACTCAATCGTCAATCCTCAATCTTCAATCCTCAATTCTCAAACTTCAATCCTCGATCCTCAATCATCAATCCTCAATCCTCAATCCTCAGGCGTCAATACTCAATCTTCAATGCTCAATCCTCAATCCTCAATCCTGAATCCTCATTCCCCAACCCTCAATCCTCATTCCTCAAACCTCAATCTTAAACCCTCAGTCCTCATACTCAATTCTCAATTCTCAATCCTCAATCCTCAATCCTCAATCTGCAATCCTCAATAATCAATCTCCAATCCTCAATCCTCAATTCTCGATCCTCAATCCTCAGGCATCAATACTCAATCTTCAATACTCAACCCTCAATCTTCAATCCTCAATCCTCAATCCTCAAACTTCAATCCTCAATCCTCAATATTCAATCATCAATACTCAATCTTCAATCCGCAATCCTCAATCCTCAATCCTCAACCCTCAATCCTCATTCCTCAAACCTCACTCCTCAACCCTCAGTCCTCATACTCAATTCTCAATTCTCAATCCTCAATCCTCAATCCTCAATCTTCAGTCCTCAATAATCAATCTCCAATTCTAGATCCTCAATCCCCAATCTTCAATCCTTAATCCTTAATCTTCAATCCCCAATCCCCAGTACTCAATCTTCAATCCTCAATGCTCATTTCTCAATCCTCAATCCTCAACCCTCAGCCCTCATCCTCCATCCTTAGTACTCAATCCTCTATCCTCAATCTTCAATCCTCAATACTCAATCTTCAATCCTCATTCCTCAATCCTCAATCCTCAATCCTCAATCTTCAATCCTCAATACTCAATCTGCAATCCTCAATCCTCAAACCTCATTCTTCAATCCTCATTCCTCAATCCTCAATACCCAATCCTCAATCCGCAATCCTCAATCCTCAATCCTCAATATTCAATCGTCAATACTCAATCTTCAATCCTCAATCTTCAATCCTCAATACTGAATCTTCAATCCTCAATCCTCAATCCTCAATCCTCAATCCTCAATCCTCAATCCTCAGGCATCAATACTCAATCTACAATATTCAATCCTCAATCCTTAATCCTCAACCCACAATCCTCAACTTTCAATACTCAATAATCAATCTTCAATCCTCAATCCTCAATACTAAACCCTCAATCGTCAATCCTCAATCCTCAATATTCAACCCTCAATACTCAACCTTCAATCATCAATCCTCAATCCTCAATTCTCAGTCATCACTCCTCAGTCATCAGTCCTCAATCTTCAATACTCAATCGTCAATCCTTAGTCCTCAATCCTCAATCCTCAATCCTCGTTCCTCAAACCTCAATCCTCAACCCTCAGTCTTCATCCTCAATCCTCAAACCTCAGTCGTCAATCCTCAATATTCAATCATCAACACTCAATCTTCAATCCTCAATCCTCAAACCTCAATCCTCAATCCTCATTCTTCAATCCTAAATACCCAATCCTCAATCTTCAATCCTCAATCCTCAATACTCAATTCTCAATCCTCAATCCTTAATCCTCAGACCTCAAGCATCAATATTCAACCCTCAGTCCTCGTCCTCAATCCACAACCCTCAATCCTCAGTCCTCAATATTCAATCATCAATATTCAATCTTCAATCCTCAATCCTCAATCCTCAATCCTCAATACTCAATCCTCAACCTTCAACCCTGAATCCTCAATCCTCAATACTCAATCCTCAATCTTCAATCCTCAATACTCAATCTTCAATCCACAGTCATCAATCCTCAATCCTCAATCCTCAGTCATCAATCCTCAATCTTCAATACTCAATCCTCAATCCTCAATCCTCAATCCTCAATCCTCAATCCTCATTCCTCAAACCTCAATCATCAGCACTCAGTCCACATACTCAATTCTCAATTCTCAATCCTCAATCCTCAATCCTCAACCCTCAATCTTCAACCCTCAATCCTCAGTCCTCAAACCTCAAGCGTCAATCCTCAATCCTCAATCCTCAACCCTCAATCGTCAGGCCTCAAACCTCAATTCCGAATCCTCAATCCTGAATGCTCAATCTTCATCCCACAGTCCACAACAATCAATTTTCAATCCTCAATCCTCAATAGAATATCCTCAATTCACAGTTTTCAATACCCAATCCACAATCTTCAATCTTCAAATCTCAATCCACAGACATCAAATCTCATCACTCAACCCTCAACACTCAGTCCTCAATCTTCAATCCTCAATCCTCAATACTCAATCTTCAATCTTCCATACTCAATCTGCAATCCTCAATCCTCAATCATCAATCCTCAATCCTCAATCCTCAGTCATCAATCCTCAATCTTCAATACTCAATCCTCAATCCTCAATCCTGAATCCTCAATCCTCAATCCTCATTCCTCAAACCTCATTAATCAAACCTCAATCCTCAACCCTCAGTCCTCATCCTCTATTCTCAATTCTCAATCCTCAATCCTCAATCCTCAATAATCAATCTCCTATCCTAGATCCTCAATCCCCAATACTCAATCATTAATCCTCAATATTCAATCCTCTAACCCCAATCCTCAATCTTCAATCCCCAAAGCTCAATAATCAGTCCTCAATCCTCAGTCTTCAATCCTCAATCCTCAGTCCTCAATTCTCAATCCTCAATACTCAAACTTCAAACCCCAACCGTCTGTCCTCGTCCTCAATCTTCAGCCCTCAATCCTCGACCCTCAATCTTCAATCCTCAATACTCAATCTTCAATCCTCAATCCTCAATCCTCAATACTCAATAATCAATCCTCAATTCTCAATACTCAATAGAATATCCTGAATTTTCTGCTTTCAATACTCAATCCTCAATCTTCAATCTTCAAGTCTCCATCCACAAACATCAATTCTCATCACTCAACCCTCAACACTCAGTCCTCAATCTTCAATCCTCAATCCTCAATACTCAATCTTCGATTCTCAATTCTCAATTCTCAATCCTCAATCCTCCATTCTCAATTCTCAATCCTCAATCTTCAATCCTCAATCCTCAATCCTCAATCATCAATACTCAATGTACAATTCTGAATACTCAATCCTCAATCGTCAATCCTCATTCTGCAATCATCAATACCCAATCCTCAATCCTCAATCCTCAATCCTCCATCCTGAATTCTCAATCCTCAATCCTCATTCCTCAGTCCTCAGACCTCAATCCTCAACCCTCAGCCCTCATTCTCAATCCTCAATCCTGAATCCTCAGTCCTCAATCTTCAAACCTCATTACTCAGATCTCAATCATCAAACCTCAATCCTTAATCCTCAATCCTCAATCCTCAATCCTCAATCATCAATCCTCAATCCTCATTCCTCAAACCTCAATCCTCAAACCTCAATCCTCAATCCTCAATCTTCAATCCTGGATAATCAATCTCCAATCCTAGATACTCAATCCCCAATCCTCAATCTTTAATACTCAATCTTCAATCCACAATCCCCAGTCCTGAATCTTCAATCCTCAATGCTCAATCCTCAATACTCAATCCTCAATCCCCAGTCCTCAATCCTCAATCATCAACCTTCAATTGTCAATACTCAATCTTCAATACTCAATACTCAATCATCAATCGTCAATTCTCATTCTTCAATCCTCAATACCCAATCCTCAATCCTCAATCCTCAATCCTCAATCCACCATCCTCAATTCTCAAACCTCAATCCTCTGTCCTCGGTCCTCAAACCTGAACCATCAACCCTCAGCCCTCATCCTCAATCCTCAATCCTGAATCCTCAATCCTTAATCCTCAGTCATCAATCCTCAATCTTCAATACTCAATCCTCAATCCTCAATCCTGAATCCTCAATCCTCAATCCTCATTCCTCAAACCTCAATCCCCAACCCTCAGACCTCATCCTCAATTCTCAATTCTCAATCCTCAATCCTCAATCCTCAATAATCGATCCCCTATCCTAGACCCGCAATCTCCAACACTCTATCATTAATCCTCAATATTCAATCCTCTATCCCCAGTCCTCAATCTTCAATCCCCAAAGCTCAATAATCAATCCTCAATCCTCAGTCTTCAATCCTCTATACTCGTCCTCAATCTTCAACCCTGAATCCTCAATCCTCAATACTCAATCCTCAATCTTCAATCCTCAATACTCAATCTTCAATCCTCAATCCACATTTCTCAATCCTCAATCCTCAATCCTCAATCCTCAATCCTCAATCCTCAACCCTCTGTCCTCATGCTCAATTCTCAATTCTCAATCCTCAATCCTCAATCCTCAATCTTCAGTCTTCAATAATCAATCTCCAATTCTAGATCCTCAATCCCCAATCTTCAATCCTTAATCCTCAATCTTCAATCCCGAATCCCCAGTACTCAATCTTCAATCCTTAATGCTCAATCCTCAATTCTCAATCTTCAATCCTCGATCCTGAATCATCAATCCACAATCCTCAATCCTCAGGCATCAATACTCAATCTTCAATACTCAGTCCTCAACCCTCAATCTTCAACCCTCAATCCTCAGTCCTCAAACCTCAATTCCGAATCCTCAATCCTGAATGCTCAATCTTCATCCCTCAGTCCGCAACAATCAATTATCAATCCTCAATCCTCAATAGAATATCCTCGATTCACAGTTTTCAATACGGAATCCCCAATAAACAATCTTCAAATCTCAATCCACAGACATCAATTCTCATCACTCAACCCTCAACACTCAGTCCTCAATCTTCAATCCTCAGTCCTCAATCCTCAGTCTTCAATCCTCCATACTCAATCTTCAATCCTCAATCCTCAGTCATCAATCCTCAATCCTCTATCCTCAGTCATCAATCCTCAATCTTCAATACTCAATCCTCAATCCTCAATCCTCAAACCTCAATCCTCAATCCTCATTCCTCAAACCTCAATCCTCAATCTTCAATCCTCAATACGCAATCTTCAATCCTCACCCTCAATCCTCAATCCTCAATCCTCAATCCTCAATCCTCAATCCTCAATCCTCAATCTTCAATCCTCAATACTCAATCTTCAATCCTCAATACTCAATCCTCAATCGTCAATTCTCATTCTTCAATCCTCAATACCCAATCCTCAATCCTCAATCCTCAATCCTCAATCCTCCATCCTCAATTCTCAATCCTCAATCCTCTGTCCTCGGTCCTCAAACCTCAACCCTCAACCCTCAGCCCACATCCTCAATCCTCAATCCTCAATCCTCAGTCCTCAGACATCAACCTTCAATCCTCAAACCTCAATCCTCAACCGTCAGTCCTCATCCTCCATCCTCAATCATCAATCCTCAATCCTCAGCCTTCAATCCCCAATACTCAATCTTCAATCCTCAATCCTTAATACTCAATCCTCAATCCTCAATCCTCAGGCATCAATACTCAATCTTCAATACCCAATCCTCAATCCTCAATCCTCAATCCTCAACCCTCAACCATCAATCCTCATTCCTCAAACCTCAATCCTCAACCCTCAGTCCTCATCCTCAATTCTCAATTCTCAATCCTCAATCCTCAATACTCAATCTTCAGTCCTCAATAATCAATCTCCAATTCTAGACCCTCAATCCCCAATCTTCAATCCTTAATCCTCAATCTTCAATCCCCAATCCCCAGTACTCAATCTTCAATCCTCAATGCTCAATCCTCAATCCTCAATCCTCAGTCCTCAGACCTCAATCTTCAATCCTCAAACCTCAATCCTCAACCGTCAGTCCTCATCCTCCATCCTCAATACTCAATCGTCAATCCTCAATCTTCAATCCTCAATTCTCAAACTTCAATCCTCGATCCTCAATCATCAATCCTCAATCCTCAATCCTCAGGCGTCAATACTCAATCTTCAATGCTCAATCCTCAATCCTCAATCCTGAATCCTCATTCCCCAACCCTCAATCCTCATTCCTCAAACCTCAATCTTAAACCCTCAGTCCTCATACTCAATTCTCAATTCTCAATCCTCAATCCTCAATCCTCAATCTGCAATCCTCAATAATCAATCTCCAATCCTCAATCCTCAATTCTCGATCCTCAATCCTCAGGCATCAATACTCAATCTTCAATACTCAACCCTCAATCTTCAATCCTCAATCCTCAATCCTCAAACTTCAATCCTCAATCCTCAATATTCAATCATCAATACTCAATCTTCAATCCGCAATCCTCAATCCTCAATCCTCAACCCTCAATCCTCATTCCTCAAACCTCACTCCTCAACCCTCAGTCCTCATACTCAATTCTCAATTCTCAATCCTCAATCCTCAATCCTCAATCTTCAGTCCTCAATAATCAACCTCCAATTCTAGATCCTCAATCCCCAATCTTCAATCCTTAATCCTTAATCTTCAATCCCCAATCCCCAGTACTCAATCTTCAATCCTCAATGCTCATTTCTCAATCCTCAATCCTCAACCCTCAGCCCTCATCCTCCATCCTTAGTACTCAATCCTCTATCCTCAATCTTCAATCCTCAATACTCAATCTTCAATCCTCATTCCTCAATCCTCAATCCTCAATCCTCAATCTTCAATCCTCAATACTCAATCTGCAATCCTCAATCCTCAAACCTCATTCTTCAATCCTCATTCCTCAATCCTCAATACCCAATCCTCAATCCGCAATCCTCAATCCTCAATCCTCAATATTCAATCGTCAATACTCAATCTTCAATCCTCAATCTTCAATCCTCAATACTGAATCTTCAATCCTCAATCCTCAATCCTCAATCCTCAATCCTCAATCCTCAATCCTCAGGCATCAATACTCAATCTACAATATTCAATCCTCAATCCTTAATCCTCAACCCACAATCCTCAACTTTCAATACTCAATAATCAATCTTCAATCCTCAATCCTCAATACTAAACCCTCAATCCTCAATCCTCAATCCTCAATATTCAATCCTCAATACTCAATCTTCAATCATCAATCCTCAATCCTCAATTCTCAGTCATCACTCCTCAGTCATCAGTCCTCAATCTTCAATACTCAATCGTCAATCCTTAGTCCTCAATCCTCAATCCTCAATCCTCGTTCCTCAAACCTCAATCCTCAACCCTCAGTCTTCATCCTCAATCCTCAAACCTCAGTCGTCAATCCTCAATATTCAATCATCAACACTCAATCTTCAATCCTCAATCCTCAAACCTCAATCCTCAATCCTCATTCTTCAATCCTAAATACCCAATCCTCAATCTTCAATCCTCAATCCTCAATACTCAATTCTCAATCCTCAATCCTTAATCCTCAGACCTCAAGCATCAATATTCAACCCTCAGTCCTCGTCCTCAATCCACAACCCTCAATCCTCAGTCCTCAATATTCAATCATCAATATTCAATCTTCAATCCTCAATCCTCAATCCTCAATCCTCAATACTCAATCCTCAACCTTCAACCCTGAATCCTCAATCCTCAATACTCAATCCTCAATCTTCAATCCTCAATACTCAATCTTCAATCCTCAATCCTCAATCCTCAGTCCTCAATATTCAATCATCAATATTCAATCCTCAATCTTCAATCCTCAATACTCAATCTTCAATCCTCAATCCTCAATCCTCAATCCTCGATCCTCAATCCTCAATCCTCAGTATTCAATCCTCAATCTTCAATCCTCAACACTCAATCTTCAATCCTCAATCCTCAATCCTCAATCCTCAATCCTCATTCTTCAATCCTCAATACCCTATCCTCAATCTTCAATCCTCAATCCTTAATCCTCAATCCTAATTCCTCAATCCTCATTCTTCAATCCTCAATACCCAATCCTCAATTTCAATCCTCAATCCTCATTTCTCAACCCTCAATCCTCAACCCTCAGCCCTCATCGTCCATCCTCAGTACTCAATCCTCAGTCATCAATCCTCAATCTTCAATACTCAATCGTCAATCCTTAGTCCTCAATCCTCAATCCTCAATCCTCGTTCCTCTATCCTCAATCATCAACCCTCAGTCTTCATCCTCAATCCTCAAACCTCAATCATCAACCCTCATTATTCAATCATCAATACTCAATCTTCAATCCTCAATCCTCAAACCTCAATCCTCAGTCCTCAATATTCAATCCTCAATACTCAATCTTCAATCATCAATCCTCAATCCTCAATTCTCAGTCGTCAATCATCAGTCATCAATCCTCAATCTTCAATACTCAATCGTCAATCCTTACTCCTCAATCCTCAATCCTCAATCCTCGTTCCTCAATCCTCTATCCACAACCCTCAATCCTCAGTTCTCAATATTCAATCATCAATATTCAATCTTCAATCCTCAATCCTCAATCCTCAATCCTAAATCCTCAATCCTCAATTTTCAACCCTGAATCCTCAATCCTCAATACTCAATCCTCAAACTTCAATCCTCAATACTCAATCTTCAATCCTCAATCCTCAATCCTCAATCCTCAATATTCAATCATCAATACTCAATCTTCAATCCTCAATCCTCAATCCTCAATCGTCAATCCTCAATCCTCAAACCTCAATCCTCAATCCTCAATATTCAATCATCAATACTCAATCTCCAATCCGCAATCCTCAATCCTCAATCCTCAACCCTAAATCCTCATTCCTCAAACCTCAATCCTCAACCCTCAGTCCTCATACTCAATTCTCAATTCTCAATCCTCAATCCTCAATACTCAGTCTTCAGTCCTCAATAATCAATCTCCAATTCTAGATCCTCAATCCCCAATCTTCAATCCTTAATCCTTAATCTTCAATCCCCAATCCCCAGTACTCAATCTTCAATCCTCAATGCTCAATCCTCAATCCTCAATCCTCAGTCCTCAGACATCAACCTTCAATCCTCAAACCTCAATCCTCAACCGTCAGTCCTCATCCTCCAACCTCAATCCTCAATCCTCAATCCTCAACCTTCAATCCCCAATACTCAATCTTCAATCCTCAATCCTCAATACTCAATCGTCAATCCTCAATCCTCAGGCATCAATACTCAATCTTCAATACTCAATCCTCAATCCTCAATCCTCAATCCTCAATCCTCAACCATCAATCCTCATTCCTCAAACCTCAATCCTCAACCCTCAGTCCTCATCCTCAATTCTCAATTCTCAATCCTCAATCCTCAATCCCCAATCTTCAATCCTCAATAATCAACCTCCGATCCTAGGTCCTCAATCCCCAACCTTCAATCGTTAATCCTCAATCTTCAATCCTCAATCCCCAGTCATCAATCTTCAATCCTCAATGCTCAATCCTCAATACTCAATCCTCAGTCCACAATCCCCAATCCTCAATCCTCAAAGCTCAATCCTCAACCGTCAGTCCTCGTCCTCAATCCTCAAACCTCAATCATCAATCCTCAATATTCAATCCACAATCCTCAACCTTCAATACTCAATAATCAATCTCCAATCCTAGATCCTCAATCCTCAATCCTCAATCCTCAATCCTCAATCCTCATTCTTCAATCCTCAATACCCAATCCTCAATCTTCAATCCTCAAACATCAATCCTCAATTCTCAACCCTCAATCCTCAGTCCTCAGTCGTCGAACCTCAATCCCCGACCCTTAGCACTCATCCTCAATCCTCAGTCCTCAATCCTCAATCCTCAAACCTAAATCCTCTACCGTCAGTCCTCGTCCTCAATCCTCAATCCTCAATCCTCAGTATTCAATCCTCAATCTTCAATCCTCAACGCTCAGTCTTCAATCCTCAATCCTCATTCTTCAATCCTCAATACCCAATCCTCAATTTCAATCCTCAATCCTCATTTCTCAATCCTCAATCCTCAACCCTGAGCCCTCATCCTCCATCCTCAGTACTCAATCCTCTATCCTCAATCTTCAATCCTCAATACTCAATCTTCAATCCTCATTCCTCAATCCTCAATCCTCAATCCTCAATCGTCAAACCTCAATACTCAAACTGCATTTCTCAATCCTCAAACCTCAATCTTCAATCCTCATCCCTCAATCCTCAATACCCAATCCTCAATCTTCAATCCTCAAACATCAATCCTCAATTCTCAACCCTCAATCCTCAGTCCTCAGTCGTCGAACCTCAATCCCCGACCCTTAGCACTCATCCTCAATCCTCAGTCCTCAATCCTCAATCCTCAAACCTAAATCCTCTACCGTCAGTCCTCGTCCTCAATCCTCAATCCTCAATCCTCAGTATTCAATCCTCAATCTTCAATCCTCAACGCTCAGTCTTCAATCCTCAATCCTCATTCTTCAATCCTCAATACCCAATCCTCAATTTCAATCCTCAATCCTCATTTCTCAATCCTCAATCCTCAACCCTGAGCCCTCATCCTCCATCCTCAGTACTCAATCCTCTATCCTCAATCTTCAATCCTCAATACTCAATCTTCAATCCTCATTCCTCAATCCTCAATCCTCAATCCTCAATCTTCAAACCTCAATACTCAAACTGCATTTCTCAATCCTCAAACCTCAATCTTCAATCCTCATCCCTCAATCCTCAATACCCAATCCTCAATCCGCAATCCTCAATCATCAATCCTCAATATGCAATCATCAATACTCAATCTTCAATCCTCAATCCTCAATCCTCAATCCTCGATATTCAATCATCAATACTCAATCTTCAATCCTCAATCCTCAATCCTCAATTCTCAATCCTCAATCCGCAATCCTCAATCCTCAATCCTCAATTCTCAATCCTCAATCCACAATCCTCAACCTTCAATACTCAATAATCAATCTCCAATCCTAGATCCTCAATCCTCAATCCTCAATCCTCAATCCTCAATCTTCAACCCTGAGTCCTCAATCCTCAATACTCAATCCTCAATCTTCAATCCTCAATACTCAATCTTAAATCCTCAATCCTCAATCCTCAATCCTCAATCCTCAATCTTCAATCCTCAATACTCAATCTGCAATCCTCAATCCTCAAACCTCAATCTTCAATCCTCATTCCTCAATCCTCAATACCCAATCCTCAATCCGCAATACTCAATCCTCAATACTCTATATTCAATCATCAATACTCAATCTTCAATCCTCAATCGTCAATCCTCAATACTCAATCTTCAATCCTCAATCCTCAATCCTCAATCCTCAATCCTCAATCCTCAGGCATCAATATTCAATCTACAATATTCAATCTTCAATCCTTAATCCTCAATCCACAATCCTCAACTTTCAATACTCAATACTCAATCTTCAATCCTCAACCCTCAGTTCTCATACTCAATTCTCAATTCTCAATCCTCAATCCTCAATCCTCAATCTTCAATCCTCAATAATCAATCTCCAATCCTCAATCCTCAATTCTCGATCCTCAATCCTCAGGCATCAATACTCAATCTTCAATACTCAACCCTCAATCCTCAATCCTCAATCCTCAATCCTCAAACCTCAATCCTCAATCCTCAATATTCGATCATCAATACTCAATCTTCAATCCGCAATCCTCAATCCTCAATCCTCAACCCTCAATCCTCATTCCTCAAACCTCAATCCTCAACCCTCAGTCCTCATACTGAATTCTCTATTCTCAATCCTCAATCCTCAATCCTCAATCTTCAGTCCTCAATAATCAATCTCCAATTCTAGATCCTCAATCCCTAATCTTCAATCCTTAATCCTCAATCTTCAATCCCCAATCCCCAGTACTCAATCTTCAATCCTCAATGCTCAATCCTCAATCCTCAATCCTCAGTCCTCAGACATCAACCTTCAATCCTCAAACCTCAATCCTCAACCGTCAGTCCTCATCCCCCATCCTCAATCCTCAATCCTCAATCCTCAACCTTCAATCCCCAATACTCAATCTTCAATCCTCAATCCTCAATACTCAATCCTCAATCCTCAATCCTCAGGCATCAATACTCAATCTTCAATACTCAATCTTCAATCCTCAATCCTCAATCCTCAATCCTCAACCATCAATCCTCATTCCTCAAACCTCAATCCTCAACCCTCAGTCCTCGTCCTCAATCCACAACCCTCAATCCTCAGTCATCAATCTTCAATCCTCAATCCTCAATCCTCAATACTCAATCCTCAATCTTCAATTCTCAATACCCACTCCTCAATCTTCAATCCTCAATCCTCAAACCTCAATCCTAATTCCTCAATCCTCATTCTTCAGTCCTCAATACCCAATCCACAATTTCAATCCTCAATCCTTAATCCTCAATTCTCAATCCACAATCCTCAGTCCTCAGTCCTCAAACCGCAATCCTCAACCCTCAGCCCTCATCCTCCATCCTCAATCCTCAATCCTCAATACTCAATCTTCAATCGTCAATTCTCAATCTTCAATCCTCGATCCTGAATAATCAATCCACAATCCTCAATCCTCAGACATCAATACTCAATCTTCAATACTCAATCCTCAATCCTCAATCCTCAATCCTCAATCCTCAATCCTCAATCCTCAATCCTCAATCCTCAATCCTCAATATTCAATCATAAATACTGAATCTTCAACCCTCAATCTTCAATCCTCAATACTCAATCTGCAATCCTCAGTCCTCAAACCTCAATCCTCAGTCCTCAATATTCAATCCTCAATCCTCAATCTTCAATCATCAATCCTCAATCCTCAATTCTCAGTCGTCAATCATCAGTCATCAATCCTCAATCTTCAATACTCAATCGTCAATCCTTACTCCTCAATCCTCAATCCTCAATCCTCGTTCCTCAATCCTCTATCCACAACCCTCAATCCTCAGTTCTCAATATTCAATCATCAATATTCAATCTTCAATCCTCAATCCTCAATCCTCAATCCTAAATCCTCAATCCTCAATTTTCAACCCTGAATCCTCAATCCTCAATACTCAATCCTCAAACTTCAATCCTCAATACTCAATCTTCAATCCTCAATCCTCAATCCTCAATCCTCAATATTCAATCATCAATACTCAATCTTCAATCCTCAATCCTCAATCCTCAATCCTCAATCCTCAATCCTCAAACCTCAATCCTCAATCCTCAATATTCAATCATCAATACTCAATCTCCAATCCGCAATCCTCAATCCTCAATCCTCAACCCTAAATCCTCATTCCTCAAACCTCAATCCTCAACCCTCAGTCCTCATACTCAATTCTCAATTCTCAATCCTCAATCCTCAATACTCAGTCTTCAGTCCTCAATAATCAATCTCCAATTCTAGATCCTCAATCCCCAATCTTCAATCCTTAATCCTTAATCTTCAATCCCCAATCCCCAGTACTCAATCTTCAATCCTCAATGCTCAATCCTCAATCCTCAATCCTCAGTCCTCAGACATCAACCTTCAATCCTCAAACCTCAATCCTCAACCGTCAGTCCTCATCCTCCAACCTCAATCCTCAATCCTCAATCCTCAACCTTCAATCCCCAATACTCAATCTTCAATCCTCAATCCTCAATACTCAATCGTCAATCCTCAATCCTCAGGCATCAATACTCAATCTTCAATACTCAATCCTCAATCCTCAATCCTCAATCCTCAATCCTCAACCATCAATCCTCATTCCTCAAACCTCAATCCTCAACCCTCAGTCCTCATCCTCAATTCTCAATTCTCAATCCTCAATCCTCAATCCCCAATCTTCAATCCTCAATAATCAACCTCCGATCCTAGGTCCTCAATCCCCAACCTTCAATCGTTAATCCTCAATCTTCAATCCTCAATCCCCAGTCATCAATCTTCAATCCTCAATGCTCAATCCTCAATACTCAATCCTCAGTCCACAATCCCCAATCCTCAATCCTCAAAGCTCAATCCTCAACCGTCAGTCCTCGTCCTCAATCCTCAAACCTCAATCATCAATCCTCAATATTCAATCCACAATCCTCAACCTTCAATACTCAATAATCAATCTCCAATCCTAGATCCTCAATCCTCAATCCTCAATCCTCAATCCTCAATCCTCATTCTTCAATCCTCAATACCCAATCCTCAATCTTCAATCCTCAAACATCAATCCTCAATTCTCAACCCTCAATCCTCAGTCCTCAGTCGTCGAACCTCAATCCCCGACCCTTAGCACTCATCCTCAATCCTCAGTCCTCAATCCTCAATCCTCAAACCTAAATCCTCTACCGTCAGTCCTCGTCCTCAACCCTCAATCCTCAATCCTCAGTATTCAATCCTCAATCTTCAATCCTCAACGCTCAGTCTTCAATCCTCAATCCTCATTCTTCAATCCTCAATACCCAATCCTCAATTTCAATCCTCAATCCTCATTTCTCAATCCTCAATCCTCAACCCTGAGCCCTCATCCTCCATCCTCAGTACTCAATCCTCTATCCTCAATCTTCAATCCTCAATACTCAATCTTCAATCCTCATTCCTCAATCCTCAATCCTCAATCCTCAATCTTCAAACCTCAATACTCAAACTGCATTTCTCAATCCTCAAACCTCAATCTTCAATCCTCATCCCTCAATCCTCAATACCCAATCCTCAATCCGCAATCCTCAATCATCAATCCTCAATATGCAATCATCAATACTCAATCTTCAATCCTCAATCCTCAATCCTCAATCCTCGATATTCAATCATCAATACTCAATCTTCAATCCTCAATCCTCAATCCTCAATTCTCAATCCTCAATCCGCAATCCTCAATCCTCAATCCTCAATTCTCAATCCTCAATCCACAATCCTCAACCTTCAATACTCAATAATCAATCTCCAATCCTAGATCCTCAATCCTCAATCCTCAATCCTCAATCCTCAATCTTCAACCCTGAGTCCTCAATCCTCAATACTCAATCCTCAATCTTCAATCCTCAATACTCAATCTTAAATCCTCAATCCTCAATCCTCAATCCTCAATCCTCAATCTTCAATCCTCAATACTCAATCTGCAATCCTCAATCCTCAAACCTCAATCTTCAATCCTCATTCCTCAATCCTCAATACCCAATCCTCAATCCGCAATACTCAATCCTCAATACTCTATATTCAATCATCAATACTCAATCTTCAATCCTCAATCGTCAATCCTCAATACTCAATCTTCAATCCTCAATCCTCAATCCTCAATCCTCAATCCTCAATCCTCAGGCATCAATATTCAATCTACAATATTCAATCTTCAATCCTTAATCCTCAATCCACAATCCTCAACTTTCAATACTCAATACTCAATCTTCAATCCTCAACCCTCAGTTCTCATACTCAATTCTCAATTCTCAATCCTCAATCCTCAATCCTCAATCTTCAATCCTCAATAATCAATCTCCAATCCTCAATCCTCAATTCTCGATCCTCAATCCTCAGGCATCAATACTCAATCTTCAATACTCAACCCTCAATCCTCAATCCTCAATCCTCAATCCTCAAACCTCAATCCTCAATCCTCAATATTCGATCATCAATACTCAATCTTCAATCCGCAATCCTCAATCCTCAATCCTCAACCCTCAATCCTCATTCCTCAAACCTCAATCCTCAACCCTCAGTCCTCATACTGAATTCTCTATTCTCAATCCTCAATCCTCAATCCTCAATCTTCAGTCCTCAATAATCAATCTCCAATTCTAGATCCTCAATCCCTAATCTTCAATCCTTAATCCTCAATCTTCAATCCCCAATCCCCAGTACTCAATCTTCAATCCTCAATGCTCAATCCTCAATCCTCAATCCTCAGTCCTCAGACATCAACCTTCAATCCTCAAACCTCAATCCTCAACCGTCAGTCCTCATCCTCCATCCTCAATCCTCAATCCTCAATCCTCAACCTTCAATCCCCAATACTCAATCTTCAATCCTCAATCCTCAATACTCAATCCTCAATCCTCAATCCTCAGGCATCAATACTCAATCTTCAATACTCAATCTTCAATCCTCAATCCTCAATCCTCAATCCTCAACCATCAATCCTCATTCCTCAAACCTCAATCCTCAACCCTCAGTCCTCGTCCTCAATCCACAACCCTCAATCCTCAGTCATCAATCTTCAATCCTCAATCCTCAATCCTCAATACTCAATCCTCAATCTTCAATTCTCAATACCCACTCCTCAATCTTCAATCCTCAATCCTCAAACCTCAATCCTAATTCCTCAATCCTCATTCTTCAGTCCTCAATACCCAATCCACAATTTCAATCCTCAATCCTTAATCCTCAATTCTCAATCCACAATCCTCAGTCCTCAGTCCTCAAACCGCAATCCTCAACCCTCAGCCCTCATCCTCCATCCTCAATCCTCAATCCTCAATACTCAATCTTCAATCGTCAATTCTCAATCTTCAATCCTCGATCCTGAATAATCAATCCACAATCCTCAATCCTCAGACATCAATACTCAATCTTCAATACTCAATCCTCAATCCTCAATCCTCAATCCTCAATCCTCAATCCTCAATCCTCAATCCTCAATCCTCAATCCTCAATATTCAATCATAAATACTGAATCTTCAACCCTCAATCTTCAATCCTCAATACTCAATCTGCAATCCTCAGTCCTCAAACCTCAATCCTCAATCCTCATTCCTCAATCCTCAATACCTAATCATCAATCCTCAATCCTCAATCCCCAATCCTCAATATTCAATCATCAATACTCAATCTTCAATCCTCAATCCTCAATCCTCAATCCTCAATCCTCAATCCTCAGGCATCAATACTCAATCTACAATATTCAATCCCCAATCCTTAATCCTCAATCCACAATCCTCAACCTTCAATACTCAATACTCAATCTTCAATCCTCAATCCTCAATCCTCAATCCTCAATCCTCAATCCTCAAACGTCAATATTCAATCCTCAATACTCAATCTTCAATCACCAATCCTCAATCCTCAATTCTCAGTCGTCAATCCTCAGTCACCAATCCTCAATCTTCAATACTCAATCGTCAATCCTTAGTCCTCAATCCTCAATCCTCAATCCTCGTTCCTCAAACCTCAATCCTCAACCCTCAGACTTCATCCTCAATCCTCAAACCTCAATCCTCAATCCTCAATATTCAATCATCAATACTCAATCTTCAATCCTCAATCCTAAAACCTCAATCCTCAATCCTCATTCTTCAATCCTAAATACCCAATCCTCAGTCATCAATCTTCAATCCTCAATCCTCAATCCTCAATACTCAATCCTCAATCTTCAATCCTCAATACCCACTCCTCAATCTTCAATCCTCAATCCTCAAACCTCAATCCTAATTCCTCAATCCTCATTCTTCAGTCCTCAATACCCAATCCACAATTTCAATCCTCAATCCTTAATCCTCAATTCTCAATCCACAATCCTCAGTCCTCAGTCCTCAAACCGCAATCCTCAACCCTCAGCCCTCATCCTCCATCCTCAATCCTCAATCCTCAATACTCAATCTTCAATCCTCAATTCTCAATCTTCAATCCTCGATCCTGAATCATCAATCCACAATCCTCAATCCTCAGACATCAATACTCAATCTTCAATACTCAATCCTCAATCCTCAATCCTCAATCCTCAATCCTCAATCCTCAATCCTCAATCCTCAATCCTCAATCCTCAATATTCAATCATAAATACTCAATCTTCAACCCTCAATCTTCAATCCTCAATACTCAATCTGCAATCCTCAATCCTCAAACCTGAATCCTCAATCCTCATTCCTCAATCCTCAATACCTAATCATCAATCCTCAATCCTCAATCCCCAATCCTCAATATTCAATCATCAATACTCAATCTTCAATCCTCAATCCTCAATCCTCAATCCTCAATCCTCAATCCTCAGGCATCAATACTCAATCTACGATATTCAATCCCCAATCCTTAATCCTCAATCCACAATCCTCAACCTTCAATACTCAATACTCAATCTTCAATCCTCAATCCTCAATCTTCAATCCTCAACACTAATCTTCAATCCTCAATCCCCAATCCTCAATCCTCAATCCTCATTCTTCAATCCTCAATACCCAATCCTCAATCTTCAATCCTCAATCCTCAATCGTCAATCCTAATTCCTCAATCCTCATTCTTCAATCCTCAATACCCAATTCTCAATTTCAATCCTCAGTCCTCAATCCTCATTTCTCAATCCTCAATCCTCAACCCTCAGCCCTCATCCTCCATCCTCAGTACTCAATCCTCAATCCTCAATCCTCAATCCTCAATCCTCAATCCTCGATCCACAATCCTCAACCTTCAATACTCAATAATCAACCTCCAATCCTAGATCCTCAATCCTCAATCCTCAATCCTCAATCCTCAATCTTCAATCATCATTCTTCAATCCTCAATACCCAATTCTCAATCTTCAATCCTCAAACATCAATCCTCAATTCTCAATCCTTAATCCTCAGTCCTCAGTCGTCGAACCTCCATCCCCGACGCTTAGCACTCATCCTCAATCCTCAATCCTCAATCCTCAATCCTCAAGCCTAAATCCTCTACCGTCAGTCCTCGTCCTCAATCCTCAAACCTCAATGCTCAATCCTCAATATTCAATCATCAATACTCAATCTTCAATCCTCAACCCTCTATCCTCAATCCTCAATCCTCAATCCTCAATCCTCAATCCACAATATTCAATCATCAATACTCAATCTTCAACCCTCAATCTTCATCCTCAATTCTCAATCTTCAATCCTCGATCCTGAATCATCAATCCACAATCCTCAATCCTCAGGCATCAATACACAATCTTCAATACTCAATCCTCAATCCTCAATCCTCAATCCTCAATCCTCAATCCTCAACCCACAATCCTCATTCCTCAAACCTCAATCCTCAACCCTCAGTCCTCATACTCAATTCTCAATCCTCAATCCTCAATCCTCAATCCTCAATCTTCAATCCTCAATAATCAATCTCCAATTCTAGATCCTCAATCCCCAATCTTCAATCCTTAATCCTCAATCTGCAATCCCGAATCCCCAGTACTCAATCTTCAATCCTCAATGCTCAATCCTCAATCCTCAATCCTCAGTCCTCAGTCCTCAATCTTCAATCCTCAAACCTCAATCCTCAACCGCCAGTCCTCATTCTCCATCCTCAATCCTCAATCCTCAATCCTCAATCTTCAATCCCCAATACTCAATCTTCAATCCTCAATCCTCAATCCTCAAACCTCAATCCTCAATCCTCAGGTATCAATACTCAATCTTCAGTACACAATCCTCAATCCTCAATCCTCAATCCTCAATCCTCAATCCTCAACCATCAAACCTCATTCCTCAAACCTCAATCCTCAACCCTCAGTCCTCATCCTCAATTCTCAATACTCAATCCTCAATCGTCAATCCTCAATCTTCAATCCTCAATAATCAATCTCCGATCCTAGATCCTCAATCCCCAATCTTCAATCGCTAATCCTCAATATTCAATCTTCAATCCCCAGTCATCAATCTTCAATCCTCAAACCTCAATCCTCAACCGTCAGTCCTCGTCCTCAATCCTCAAACCTCAATACTCAATCCTCAATATTCAATCATCAATACTCAATCTTCAATCCTCAATCCTCAAACCTCAATCCTCAATCCTCATTCTTCAATACTAAATACCCAATCCTCAATCTTCAATCCTCAATCCTCAATCCTCAATTCTCAATCCTCAATCCTTAATCCTCAGACCTCAAACATCAATATTCAACCCTCAGCCCTCGTCCTCAATCCACAACAATCAATCCTCAGTCCTCAATATTCAATCATCAATATTCAATCTTCAATCCTCAATCCTCAATCCTCAATCCTCGATCCTCAATCCTCAATATTCAACCCTGAATACACAATCCTCAATACTCAATCCTCAATCTTCAATCCTCAATACCCAATCTTCAATCCTCAATACTCAATCCTAAATCCTCAATCCTCAATCCTCAATCTTCAATCCTCAACACTAATCTTCAATCCTCAATCCCCAATCCTCAATCCTCAATCCTCATTCTTCAATCCTCAATACCCAATCCTCAATCTGCAATCCTCAATCCTCAATCCTCAATCCTAATTCCTCAATCCTCATTCTTCAATCCTCAATACCCAATCCTCAATTTCAATCCTCAGACCTCAATCCTCATTTCTCAATCCACAATCCTCAACCCTCAGCCCTCATCCTCCATCCTCAGTACTCAATCCTCTATCCTCAATCTTCAATCCTCAATACTCAATCTTCAATCCTCATTCCTCAATCCTCAATCCTCAATCCTCAATCTTCAATCCTCAATACTCAATCTGCAATCCCCAATCCTCACACCTCAATCCTCAATCCTCATTACTCAATCCTCAATACCCAATCCACAATCCTCAATCCTCAATCCTCAATCCTCAATATTCAATCATCAATACTCAATCTTCAATCCTCAACCTTCAATCCTCAATACTCTGCCTTCAATCCTCAATCCTCAATCATCAATCCTCAATCCTCAATCCTCAGGCATCAATACTCAATCTACAATACTCAATCGTCAAGCCTTAGTCCTCAATCCTCAATCCTCAATCCTCGTTCCTCAAACCTCAATCCTCAACCCTCAGTCTTCATCCTCAATCCCCAAACCTCAATCCTCAACCCTCATTATTCAATCATCAATACTCATTCTTCAATCCTCAATCCTCAAACCTCAATCCTCAATCCTCATTCTTCAATCCTAAACACCCAATCCTCAATCTTCAATCCTCAAACATCAATCCTCAATTCTCAATCCTTAATCCTCAGTCCTCAGACGTCGAACCTCCATCCCCGACGCTTAGCACTCATCCTCAATCCTCAGTCCTCAATCCTCAATCCTCAAGCCTAAATCCTCTACCGTCAGTCCTCGTCCTCAATCCTCAAACCTCAATGCTCAATCCTCAATATTCAATCATCAATACTCAATCTTCAATCCTCAATCCTCAATCCTCAATTCTCAATCCTCAATCCTCAATCCTCAATCCTCAATCCTCAATCCTCAATCCTCAATCCTCAATCCACAATCCTCAACCTTCAATACTCAATAATCAATCTCCAATCCTAGATCCTCAATTCTCAATCCTCAATCCTCAATCTTCAACCCTGAATCCTCAATCCTCAGTACTCAGTCCTCAATCTTCAATCTTCAATACTCAATCTACAATCCTCAATCCTCAATCCTCAATCCTCAATCCTCAATCTTCAACCCTCAACACTCAATCTTCAATCCTCAATCCTCAATCCTCAATACTCAGTCCTCAATCTTCAATCCTCAACACTAATCTTCAATCCTCAATCCTCAATCCTCAATCCTCAATCCTCATTCTTCAATCCTCAACACCCAATCCTCAATCTTCAATCCTCAATCCTCAATCCTCAATCCTAATTCCTTAATTCTCATTCTTCAATCCTCAATACCCAATCCTCAGTTTCAATCCTCAATCCTCAATCCTCATTTCTCAATCCTCAATGCTCAACCCTCAGCCCTCATCCTCCATCCTCAATCCTCAATCCTCAATCGTCAATCTTCAATCCTCAATTCTCAATCTTCAATCCTCGATCCTCAATCATCAATCCTCAATCCTCAATCTTCAGGCATCAATACTCAATTTCAATGCTCAATCCTCAATCCTCAGTCCTCAATCCTCATTCCCCAACCCTCAATCCTCATTCCTCAAACCTCAATCCTCAACCCTCAGTCCTCATACTCAATTCTCAATTCTCAATCCTCAATCCTCAATCCTCAATCCTCAATCCTCAATCCTCAATCCTCAATCCTCAATCCTCAATCCTCAATCCTCAATCCACAATCCTCAACCTTCAATACTCAATAATCAACCTCCAATCCTCAATCCTCAATCCTCAATCCTCAATCCTCAATCCTCATTCTTCAATCCTCAATACCCAATCCTCAATCTTCAATCCTCAAACATCAATCCTCAATTCTCAATCCTTAATCCTCAGACCTCAGTCGTCGAACCTCCATCCCCGACGCTTAGCACTCATCCTCAATCCTCAGCCCTCAATCCTCAATCCTCAAGCCTAAATCCTCTACCGTCAGTCCTCGTCCTCAATCCTCAAACCTCAATGCTCAATCCTCAATCCTTAATCCTCAGACCTCAAACATCAATATTCAACCCCCAGTCCTCGTCCTCAATCCACAACCCTCAATCCTCAGTCATCAATCTTCAATCCTCAATCCTCAATCCTCAATACTCAATCCTCAATCTTCAATCCTCAATACCCACTCCTCAATCTTCAATCCTCAATCCTCAAACCTCAATCCTAATTCCTCAATCCTCATTCTTCAGTCCTCAATACCCAATCCACAATTTCAATCCTCAATCCTTAATCCTCAATTCTCAATCCACAATCCTCAGACCTCAGTCCTCAAACCGCAATCCTCAACCCTCAGCCCTCATCCTCCATCCTCAATCCTCAATCCTCAATACTCAATCTTCAATCCTCAATTCTCAATCTTCAATCCTCGATCCTGAATCATCAATCCACAATCCTCAATCCTCAGACATCAATACTCAATCTTCAATACTCAATCCTCAATCCTCAATCCTCAATCCTCAATCCTCAATCCTCAATCCTCAATCCTCAATCCTCAATCCTCAATATTCAATCATAAATACTCAATCTTCAACCCTCAATCTTCAATCCTCAATACTCAATCTGCAATCCTCAATCCTCAAACCTCAATCCTCAATCCTCATTCCTCAATCCTCAATACCTAATCATCAATCCTCAATCCTCAATCCCCAATCCTCAATATTCAATCATCAATACTCAATCTTCAATCCTCAATCCTCAATCCTCAATCCTCAATCCTCAATCCTCAGGCATCAATACTCAATCTACAATATTCAATCCCCAATCCTTAATCCTCAATCCACAATCCTCAACCTTCAATACTCAATACTCAATCTTCAATCCTCAATCCTCAATCCTCAATTCTCAATCCTCAATCCTCAAACATCAATATTCAATCCTCAATACACAATCTTCAATCACCAATCCTCAATCCTCAATTCTCAGTCATCAATCCTCAGTCACCAATCCTCAATCTTCAATACTCAATCGTCAATCCTTAGTCCTCAATCCTCAATCCTCAATCCTCGTTACTCAAACCTCAATCCTCAACCCTCAGACTTCATCCTCAATCCTCAAACCTCAATCCTCAATCCTCAATATTCAATCATCAATATTCAATCTTCAATCCTCAATCCTCAATCCTCAATCCTCAATCCTCAATCCTCAATCCTCAACCGCCAGTCCTCATTCTCCATCCTCAATCCTCAATCCTCAATCCTCAATCTTCAATCCTCAATAATCAATCTCCAATTCTAGATCCTCAATCCCCAATCTTCAATCCTTAATCCTCAATCTGCAATCCCGAATCCCCAGTACTCAATCTTCAATCCTCAATGCTCAATCCTCAATCCTCAATCCTCAGTCCTCAGTCCTCAATCTTCAATCCTCAAACCTCAATCCTCAACCGCCAGTCCTCATTCTCCATCCTCAATCCTCAATCCTCAATCCTCAATCTTCAATCCCCAATACTCAATCTTCAATCCTCAATCCTCAATCCTCAAACCTCAATCCTCAATCCTCAGGTATCAATACTCAATCTTCAGTACTCAATCCTCAATCCTCAATCCTCAATCCTCAATCCTCAATCCTCAACCATCAAACCTCATTCCTGAAACCTCAATCCTCAACCCTCAGTCCTCATCCTCAATTCTCAATACTCAATCCTCAATCGTCAATCCTCAATCTTCAATCCTCAATAATCAATCTCCGATCCTAGATCCTCAATCCCCAATCTTCAATCGCTAATCCTCAATATTCAATCTTCAATCCCCAGTCATCAATCTTCAATCCTCAAACCTCAATCCTCAACCGTCAGTCCTCGTCCTCAATCCTCAAACCTCAATACTCAATCCTCAATATTCAATCATCAATACTCAATCTTCAATCCTCAATCCTCAAACCTCAATCCTCAATCCTCATTCTTCAATCCTAAATACCCAATCCTCAATCTTCAATCCTCAATCCTCAATCCTCAATTCTCAATCCTCAATCCTTAATCCTCAGACCTCACACATCAATATTCAACCCTCAGCCCTCGTCCTCAATCCACAACCCTCAATCCTCAGTCCTCAATATTCAATCATCAATATTCAATCTTCAATCCTCAATCCTCAATCCTCAATCCTCGATCCTCAATCCTCAATATTCAACCCTGAATACACAATCCTCAATACTCAATCCTCAATCCTCAATCCTCAATCCTCAATCCTCAATCCTCAATCCTCATCCTTCAATCCTCAATACCCAATCCTCAATCTTCAATCCTCAAACATCAATCCTCAATACTCAATCTACAACCCTCAATCCTCTATCCTCAATCCTCAATCCTCAATCTTCAACCCTCAACACGCAATCTTCAATCCTCAATCCTCAATCCTCAATACTCAGTCCTCAATCTTCAATCCTCAACACTAATCTTCAATCCTCAATCCTCAATCCTCAATCCTCAATCCTCATTCTTCAATCCTCAACACCCAATCGTCAATCTTCAATCCTCAATCCCCAATCCTCAATCCTAATTCCTTAATTCTCATTCTTCAATCCTCAATACCCAATCCTCAATTTCAATCCTCAATCCTCAATCCTCATTTCTCAATCCTCAATGCTCAACCCTCAGCCCTCATCCTCCATCCTCAATCCTCAATCCTCAATCGTCAATCTTCAATTCTCAATTCTCAATCTTCAATCCTCGATCCTCAATCATCAATCCTCAATCCTCAATCCTCAGGCATCAATACTCAATTTCAATGCTCAATCCTCAATCCTCAATCCTCAATCCTCATTCCCCAACCCTCAATCCTCATTCCTCAAACCTCAATCCTCAACCCTCAGTCCTCATACTCAATTCTCAATTCTCAATCCTAAATCCTCAATCCTCAATCCTCAATCCTCAATCCTCAATCCTCAATCCTCAATCCTCAATCCTCAATCCTCAATCCACAATCCTCAACCTTCAATACTCAATAATCAACCTCCAATCCTAGATCCTCAATCCTGAATCCTCAATCCTCAATCCTCAATCCTCAATCCTCATTCTTCAATCCTCAATACCCAATTCTCAATCTTGAATCCTCAAACATCAATCCTCAATTCTCAATCCTTAATCCTCAGTCCTCATTCGTCGAACCTCCATCCCCGACGCTTAGCACTCATCCTCAATCCTCAATCCTCAATCCTCAATCCTCAATCCTCAAGCCTAAATCCTCTACCGTCAGTCCTCGTCTTCAATCCTCAAACCTCAATGCTCAATCCTCAATATTCAATCATCAATACTCAATCTTCAATCTTCAACCCTCTATCCTCAATCCTCAATCCTCAATCCTCAATCCTCAATCCACAATATTCAATCATCAATACTCAATCTTCAACCCTCAATCTTCATCCTCAATTCTTAATCTTCAATCCTCGATCCTGAATCATCAATCCACAATCCTCAATCCTCAGGCATCAATACACAATCTTCAATACTCAATCCTCAATCCTCAATCCTCAATCCTCAATCCTCAATCCTCAACCCTCAATCCTCATTCCTCAAACCTCAATCCTCAACCCTCAGTCCTCATACTCAATTCTCAATACTCAATCCTCAATCCTCAATCCTCAATCTTCAATCCTCAATAATCAATCTCCAATTCTAGATCCTCAATCCCCAATCTTCAATCCTTAATCCTCAATCTGCAATCCCGAATCCCCAGTACTCAATCTTCAATCCTCAATGCTCAATCCTCAATCCTCAATCCTCAGTCCTCAGTCCTCAATCTTCAATCCTCAAACCTCAATCCTCAACCGCCAGTCCTCATTCTCCATCCTCAATCCTCAATCCTCAATCATCAATCTTCAATCCCCAGTACTCAATCTTCAATCCTCAATCCTCAATCCTCAGGTATCAATACTCAATCTTCAGTACTCAATCCTCAATCCTCAATCCTCAATCCTCAATCCTCAATCCTCAACCATCAAACCTCATTCCTCAAACCTCAATCCTCAACCCTCAGTCCTCATCCTCAATTCTCAATACTCAATCCTCAATCGTCAATCCTCAATCTTCAATCCTCAATAATCAATCTCCGATCCTAGATCCTCAATCCCCAATCTTCAATCGCTAATCCTCAATATTCAATCTTCAATCCCCAGTCATCAATCTTCAATCCTCAAACCTCAATCCTCAACCGTCAGTCCTCGTCCTCAATCCTCAAACCTCAATACTCAATCCTCAATATTCAATCATCAATACTCAATCTTCAATCCTCAATCCTCAACCCTCAATCCTCAATCCTCATTCTTCAATCCTAAATACCCAATCCTCAATCTTCAATCCTCAATCCTCAATCCTCAATTCTCAATCCTCAATCCTTAATCCTCAGACCTCAAACATCAATATTCAACCCTCAGCCCTCGTCCTCAATCCACAACCCTCAATCCTCAGTCCTCAATATTCAATCATCAATATTCAATCTTCAATCCTCAATCCTCAATACTCAATCCTCAATCCTCGATCCTCAATCCTCAATATTCAACCCTGAATACTCAATCCTCAATACTCAATCCTCAATCTTCAATCCTCAATACCCAATCTTCAATCCTCAATACTCAATCCTAAATCCTCAATCCTCAATCCTCAATCTTCAATCCTCAACACTAATCTTCAATCCTCAATCCCCAATCCTCAATCCTCAATCCTCATTCTTCAATCCTCAATACCCAATCCTCAATCTTCAATCCTCAATCCTCAATCGTCAATCCTAATTCCTCAATCCTCATTCTTCAATCCTCAATACCCAATCCTCAATTTCAATCCTCAGTCCTCAATCCTCATTTCTCAATCCTCAATCCTCAACCCTCAGCCCTCATCCTCCATCCTCAGTACTCAATCCTCAATCCTCAATCCTCAATCCTCAATCCTCAATCCTCGATCCACAATCTTCAACCTTCAATACTCAATTATCAACCTCCAATCCTAGATCCTCAATCCTCAATCCGCAATCCTCAATCCTCAATCTTCAATCATCATTCTTCAATCCTCAATACCCAATTCTCAATCTTCAATCCTCAAACATCAATCCTCAATTCTCAATCCTTAATCCTCAGTCCTCAGTCGTCGAACCTCCATCCCCGACGCTTAGCACTCATCCTCAATCCTCAATCCTCAATCCTCAATCCTCAAGCCTAAATCCTCTACCGTCAGTCCTCGTCCTCAATCCTCAAACCTCAATGCTCAATCCGCAATATTCAATCATCAATACTCAATCTTCAATCCTCAACCCTCTATCCTCAATCTTCAATCCTCAATCCTCAATCCTCAATCCACAATATTCAATCATCAATACTCAATCTTCAACCCTCAATCTTCATCCTCAATTCTCAATCTTCAATCCTCGATCCTGAATCATCAATCCACAATCCTCAATCCTCAGGCATCAATACACAATCTTCAATACTCAATCCTCAATCCTCAATCCTCAATCCTCAATCCTCAATCCTCAACCCACAATCCTCATTCCTCAAACCTCAATCCTCAACCCTCAGTCCTCATACTCAATTCTCAATCCTCAATCCTCAATCCTCAATCCTCAATCTTCAATCCTCAATAATCAATCTCCAATTCTAGATCCTCAATCCCCAATCTTCAATCCTTAATCCTCAATCTGCAATCCCGAATCCCCAGTACTCAATCTTCAATCCTCAATGCTCAATCCTCAATCCTCAATCCTCAGTCCTCAGTCCTCAATCTTCAATCCTCAAACCTCAATCCTCAACCGCCAGTCCTCATTCTCCATCCTCAATCCTCAATCCTCAATCCTCAATCTTCAATCCCCAATACTCAATCTTCAATCCTCAATCCTCAATCCTCAAACCTCAATCCTCAATCCTCAGGTATCAATACTCAATCTTCAGTACTCAATCCTCAATCCTCAATCCTCAATCCTCAATCCTCAATCCTCAACCATCAAACCTCATTCCTCAAACCTCAATCCTCAACCCTCAGTCCTCATCCTCAATTCTCAATACTCAATCCTCAATCGTCAATCCTCAATCTTCAATCCTCAATAATCAATCTCCGATCCTAGATCCTCAATCCCCAATCTTCAATCGCTAATCCTCAATATTCAATCTTCAATCCCCAGTCATCAATCTTCAATCCTCAAACCTCAATCCTCAACCGTCAGTCCTCGTCCTCAATCCTCAAACCTCAATACTCAATCCTCAATATTCAATCATCAATACTCAATCTTCAATCCTCAATCCTCAAACCTCAATCCTCAATCCTCATTCTTCAATCCTAAATACCCAATCCTCAATCTTCAATCCTCAATCCTCAATCCTCAATTCTCAATCCGCAATCCTTAATCCTCAGACCTCACACATCAATATTCAACCCTCAGCCCTCGTCCTCAATCCACAACCCTCAATCCTCAGTCCTCAATATTCAATCATCAATATTCAATCTTCAATCCTCAATCCTCAATCCTCAATCCTCGATCCTCAATCCTCAATATTCAACCCTGAATACACAATCCTCAATACTCAATCCTCAATCTTCAATCCTCAATACCCAATCTTCAATCCTCAATACTCAATCCTAAATCCTCAATCCTCAATCCTCAATCTTCAATCCTCAACACTAATCTTCAATCCTCAATCCCCAATCCTCAATCCTCAATCCTCATTCTTCAATCCTCAATACACAATCCTCAATCTTCAATCCTCAATCCTCAATCCTCAATCCTAATTCCTCAATCCTCATTCTTCAATCCTCAA
Organism: Calliopsis andreniformis; assembly: GCF_051401765.1. Classification (NCBI taxonomy): domain Eukaryota; kingdom Metazoa; phylum Arthropoda; class Insecta; order Hymenoptera; family Andrenidae; genus Calliopsis; species Calliopsis andreniformis. Next base: position 3,181,095 of record NW_027480448.1, on the reverse strand, counting down.
TACCCAATCCTCAATTTCAATCCTCAGTCCTCAATCCTCATTTCTCAATCCTCAATCCTCAACCCTCAGCCCTCATCCTCCATCCTCAGTACTCAATCCTCAATCCTCAATCCTCAATCCTCAATCCTCAATCCTCGATCCACAATCCTCAACCTTCAATACTCAATAATCAACCTCCAATCCTAGATCCTCAATCCTCAATCCTCAATCCTCAATCCTCAATCCTCAATCCTCATTCTTCAATCCTCAATACCCAATTCTCAATCTTCAATCCTCAAACATCAATCCTCAATTCTCAATCCTTAATCCTCAGTCCTCAGTCGTCGAACCTCCATCCCCGACGCTTAGCACTCATCCTCAATCCTCAATCCTCAATCCTCAATCCTCAAGCCTAAATCCTCTACCGTCAGTCCTCGTCCTCAATCCTCAAACCTCAATGCTCAATCCTCAATATTCAATCATCAATACTCAATCTTCAATCCTCAACCCTCTATCCTCAATCCTCAATCCTCAATCCTCAATCCTCAATCCACAATATTCAATCATCAATACTCAATCTTCAACCCTCAATCTTCATCCTCAATTCTCAATCTTCAATCCTCGATCCTGAATCATCAATCCACAATCCTCAATCCTCAGGCATCAATACACAATCTTCAATACTCAATCCTCAATCCTCAATCCTCAATCCTCAATCCTCAATCCTCAACCCACAATCCTCATTCCTCAAACCTCAATCCTCAACCCTCAGTCCTCGTACTCAATTCTCAATCCTCAATCCTCAATCCTCAATCCTCAATCTTCAATCCTCAATAATCAATCTCCAATTCTACATCCTCAATCCCCAATCTTCAATCCTTAATCCTCAATCTGCAATCCCGAATCCCCAGTACTCAATCTTCAATCCTCAATGCTCAATCCTCAATCCTCAATCCTCAGTCCTCAGTCCTCAATCTTCAATCCTCAAACCTCAATCCTCAACCGCCAGTCCTCATTCTCCATCCTCAATCCTCAATCCTCAATCCTCAATCTTCAATCCCCAATACTCAATCTTCAATCCTCAATCCTCAATCCTCAATCCTCAATCCTCAATCCTCAGGTATCAATACTCAATCTTCAGTACTCAATCCTCAATCCTCAATCCTCAATCCTCAATCCTCAATCCTCGACCATCAAACCTCATTCCTCAAACCTCAATCCTCAACCCTCAGTCCTCATCCTCAATTCTCAATACTCAATCCTCAATCGTCAATCCTCAATCTTCAATCCTCAATAATCAATCTCCGATCCTAGATCCTCAATCCCCAATCTTCAATCGCTAATCCTCAATATTCAATCTTCAATCCCCAGTCATCAATCTTCAATCCTCAAACCTCAATCCTCAACCGTCAGTCCTCGTCCTCAATCCTCAAACCTCAATACTCAATCCTCAATATTCAATCATCAATACTCAATCTTCAATCCTCAATCCTCAAACCTCAATCCTCAATCCTCATTCTTCAATCCTAAATACCCAATCCTCAATCTTCAATCCTCAATCCTCAATCCTCAATTCTCAATCCTCAATCCTTAATCCTCAGACCTCAAACATCAATATTCAACCCTCAGCCCTCGTCCTCAATCCACAACAATCAATCCTCAGTCCTCAATATTCAATCATCAATATTCAATCTTCAATCCTCAATCCTCAATCCTCAATCCTCGATCCTCAATCCTCAATATTCAACCCTGAATACACAATCCTCAATACTCAATCCTCAATCTTCAATCCTCAATACCCAATCTTCAATCCTCAATACTCAATCCTAAATCCTCAATCCTCAATCCTCAATCTTCAATCCTCAACACTAATCTTCAATCCTCAATCCCCAATCCTCAATCCTCGATCCTCAATCCTCAATATTCAACCCTGAATACACAATCCTCAATACTCAATCCTCAATCTTCAATCCTCAATACCCAATCTTCAATCCTCAATACTCAATCCTAAATCCTCAATCCTCAATCCTCAATCCTCAATCGTCAATCCTCAATCTTCAATCCTCAATAATCAATCTCCGATCCTAGATCCTCAATCCCCAATCTTCAATCGCTAATCCTCAATATTCAATCTTCAATCCCCAGTCATCAATCTTCAATCCTCAAACCTCAATCCTCAACCGTCAGTCCTCGTCCTCAATCCTCAAACCTGAATACTCAATCCTCAATATTCAATCATCAATACTCAATCTTCAATCCTCAATCCTCAAACCTCAATCCTCAATCCTCATTCTTCAATCCTAAATACCCAATCCTCAATCTTCAATCCTCAAACCTCAATCCTCAATCCTCATTCTTCAATCCTAAATACCCAATCCTCAATCTTCAATCCTCAATCCTCAATCCTCAATTCTCAATCCTCAATCCTTAATCCTCAGACCTCAAACATCAATATTCAACCCTCAGCCCTCGTCCTCAATCCACAACCCTCAATCCTCAGTCCTCAATATTCAATCATCAATATTCAATCTTCAATCCTCAATCCTCAATCCTCAATCCTCGATCCTCAATCCTCAATATTCAACCCTGAATACTCAAACCTCAATACTCAATCCTCAATCTTCAATCCTCAATACCCAATCTTCAATCCTCAATACTCAATCCTAAATCCTCAATCCTCAATCCTCAATCTTCAATCCTCAACACTAATCATCAATCCTCAATTCCCAATCCTCAATCCTCAATCCTCAATCTTCAATCCTCAATACCCAATCCTCTATCTTCAATCTTCAATCCTCAATCCTCAATCCTAATTCCTCAATCCCCATTCTTCAATCCTCAATACCCAATCCTCAATTTCAATCCTCAGTCCTCAATCCTCATTTCTCAATCCTCAATCCTCAACCCTCAGCCCTCATCCTCCATCCTCAGTACTCAAACCTCTATCCTCAATCTTCAATCCTCAATACTCAATCTTCAATCCTCATTCCTCAATCCTCAATCCTCAATCCTCAATCTTCAATCTTCAATACTCAATCTGCAATCCCCAATCCTCAAACCTCAATCCTCAATCCTCATTACTCAATCCTCAATACCCAATCCTCAATCCCCAATCCACAATCCTCAATCCTCAATATTCAATCATCAATACTCAATCTTCAATCCTCAATCTTCAATCCTCAATACTCTGCCTTCAATCCTCAATCCTCAATCATCAATCCTCAATCCTCAATCCTCAGGCATCAATACTCAATCTACAATACTCAATCGTCAAGCCTTAGTCCTCAATCCTCAATCCTCAATCCTCGTTCCTCAAACCTCAATCCTCAACCCTCAGTCTTCATCCTCAATCCTCAAACCTCAATCCTCAACCCTCATTATTCAATCATCAATACTCAATCTTCAATCCTCAATCCTCAAACCTCAATCCTCAATCCTGATTCTTCAATCCTAAACACCCAATCCTCAATCTTCAATCCTCAAACATCAATCCTCAATTCTCAATCCTTAATCCTCAGTCCTCAGTCGTCGAACCTCCATCCCCGACGCTTAGCACTCATCCTCAATCCTCAGTCCTCAATCCTCAATCCTCAAGCCTAAATCCTCTACCGTCAGTCCTCGTCCTCAATCCTCAAACCTCAATGCTCAATCCTCAATATTCAATCATCAATACTCAATCTTCAATCCTCAATCCTCAATCCTCAATTCTCAATCCTCAATCCTCAATCCTCAATCCTCAATCCCCAATCCTCAATCCTCAATCCACAACCCTCAACCTTCAATACTCAATAATCAATCTCCAATCCTAGATCCTCAATTCTCAATCCTCAATCCTCAATCTTCAACCCTGAATCCTCAATCCTCAATACTCAATCCTCAATCTTCAATCTTCAATACTCAATCTACAATCCTCAATCCTCAATCCTCAATCCTCAATCCTCAATCTGCAACCCTCAACACTCAATCTTCAATCCTCAATCCTCAATCCTTAATACTCAGTCCTCAATCTTCAATCCTCAACACTAATCTTCAATCCTCAATCCTCAATCCTCAATCCTCAATCCTCAATCCTCATTCTTCAATCCTCAACACCCAATCCTCAACCTTCAATCCTCAATCCTCAATCCTCAATCCTAATTCCTTAATTCTCATTCTTCAATCCTCAATACCCAATCCTCAATTTCAACCCTCAATCCTCAATCCTCATTTCTCAATCCTCAATGCTCAACCCTCAGCCCTCATCCTCCATCCTGAATCCTCAATCCTCAATCGTCAATCTTCAATCCTCAATTCTCAATCTTCAATCCTCGATCCTCAATCATCAATCCTCAATCCTCAATCCTCAGGCATCAATTCTCAATTTCAATGCTCAATCCTCAATCCTCAATCCTCAATCCTCATTCCCCAACCCTCAATCCTCATTCCTCAAACCTCAATCCTCAACCATCAGTCCTCATACTCAATTCTCAATTCTCAATCCTCAATCCTCAATCCTCAATCCTCAATCCTCAATCCTCAATCCTCATTCTTCAATCCTCAATACCCAATCCTCAACCTTCAATCCTCAAACATCAATCCTCAATTCTCAATCCTTAATCCTCAGTCCTCAGTCGTCGAACCTCCATCCCCGACGCTTAGCACTCATCCTCAATCCTCAGTCCTCAATCCTCAATCCTCCAGCCTAAATCCTCTACCGTCAGTCCTCGTCCTCAATCCTCAAACCTCAATGCTCAATCCTCAATATTCAATCATCAATACTCAATCTTCAATCCTCAACCCTCTATCCTCAATCCTCAATCCTCAATCCTCAATCCTCAATCCTCAATATTCAATCATCAATACTCAATCTTCAACCCTCAATCTTCATCCCCAATACTCAATCTTCAATCCTCAATCCTCAATCCTCAATCTTCAATCCTCAATCCTCAGGCATCAATTCTCAATCTACAATATTCAATCCTCAATCCTTAATCCTCAATCCACAATACTCAACCTTCAACACTCCATACTCAATCTTCAATCCTCAATCCTCAATCCTCAATCCTCAATCCTCAATCCTCAATCCGCAATCCGCAATATTCAATCCTCAATACTCTATCTTCAATCAGCAATACTCAATCCTCAATTCTCAGTCGTCAATCCTCAGTCATCAATCCTCAATCTTCAATACTCAATCGTCAATCCTTAGTCCTCAATCCTCAACCTCAATCCTCGTTCCTCAAACCTCAATCCTCAACCCTCAGTCTTCATCCTCAATCCTCAAACCTCAATCCTCAATCCTCAATCTTCAATCATCAATACTCAATCTTCAATCCTCAAACCTCAAACCTCAATCCTCAATCCTCATTCTTCAATCCTCAATGCCCAATCCTCAATCTTCAATCCTCAATCCTCAATCCTCAATCCTAATTCCTCAATCCTCATTCTTCAATCCTCAATACCCAATCCTCAATTTCAATCCTCAATCCTCAATCCTCATTTCTCAATCCTCAATCCTCAGCCCTCAGCCCTCATCCTCCATCCTCAGTACACAATCCTCTAACCTCAATCTTCAATCCTCAATACTCAATCTTCAATCCTCATTCCTCAATCCTCAATCCTCAATGTTCAATGTTCAATCCTCAAACATCAATCCTCAATTCTCAATCCTCAATCCTCAGTCCTCAGTCGTCGAACCTCAATCCCCGACCCTTAGCACTCATCCTCAATCCTCAAACCTCAATCCTCAATCCTCAATATTCAATCATCAATACTCAATCTTCAACCCTCAATCTTCAATCCTCAATACTCAATCTTCAATCCTCAATCCTCAATCCTCAATCCTCAATCCTCAATCCTCAATATTCAATCCTCAATACTCAATCTTCAATCCTGAATCCTCAATCCTCAATATTCAATCCTCAATACTCAATCTTCAATCATCAATCCTCAATCCCCAATTCTCAGTCGTCAATCCTCAGTCATCAATCCTCAATCTTCAATACTCAATCGTCAATCCTTAGTCTTCATCCTCAATCCTCAAACCTCAATCCTCAATCATCAATATTCAACCCTCAGCCCTCATCCTCCATCCTCAATCCTCAATCCTCAATCCCCAATCTTCAATCCTCAATTCTCAATCGTCAATCCTCGATCCTCAATCCTCAATATTCAATCATCAATACTCAATATTCAACCCTCAATCTTCAATCCTCAATACTCAATCTTCAATCCTCAATCCTCAATCCTCAATCCTCAATCCTCAATCCTCAATATTCAATCCTCAATACTCAATCTTCAATCCTCAATCCTCAATCCTCAATATTCAATCCTCAATACTCAATCTTCAATCATCAGTCCTCAATCTTCAATCCCCAATCCTCAATCCTCAATATTCAATCCTCAATACTCAATATTCAATCATCAATCCTCAATCCCCAATTCTCAGTCGTCAATCCTCAGACATCAATCCTCAATCTTCAATACTCAATCGTCAATCCTTAGTCCTCAATCCTCAAACCTCTATCCTCGTTCCTCAAACCTCAATCCTCAACCCTCAGTCTTCATCCTCAATCCTCAAACCTCAATCCTCAATCCCCAATCTTCAATCCTCAATGCTCAATCCTCAATCCTCAATCCTCAGTCCTCAGTCCTCAATCTTCAATCCTCAAACCTCAATCCTCAACCGCCAGTCCTCATTCTCCATCCTCAATCCTCAATCCTCAATCCTCAATCTTCAATCCCCAATACTCAATCATCAATCCTCAATCCTCAATCCTCAATCCTCAATCATCAGGTATCAATACTCAATCTTCAGTACTCAATCCTTAATCCTCAATCCTCAATCCTCAATCCTCAATCCTCAACCATCAAACCTCACTCCTCAAACCTCAATCCTCAACCCTCAGTCCTCATCCTCAATTCTCAATACTCAATCCTCAATCGTCAATCCTCAATCTTCAATCATCAATAATCAATCTCCGATCCTAGATCCTCAATCCCCAATCTTCAATCGCTAATCCTCAATATTCAATCCTCAATCCCCAGTCATCAATCTTCAATCCTCAAACCTCAATCCTCAACCGTCAGTCCTCGTACTCAATCCTCAAACCTCAATACTCAATCCTCAATATTCAATCATCAATACTCAATCTTCAATCCTCAAACCTCAAACCTCAATCCTCAATCCTCATTCTTCAATCGTAAATACCCAATCCTCAATCTTCAATCCTCAATCCTCAATCCTCAATTCTCAATCCTCAATCCTTAATCCTCAGACCTCAAACATCAATATTCAACCCTTAGCCCTCGTCCTCAATCCACAACCCTCAATCCTCAGTCCTCAATATTCAACCATTAATATTCAATCTTCAATCCTCAATCCTCAATCCTCAATCCTCGATCCTCAATCCTCAATATTCAACCCTGAATACTCAATCCTCAATACTCAATCCTCAATCTTCAATCCTCAATACCCAATCTTCAATCCTCAATACTCAATCCTAAATCCTCAATCCTCAATCCTCAATCTTCAATCCTCAACACTAATCTTCAATCCTCAATCCCCAATCCTCAATCCTCAATCCTCATTCTTCAATCCTCAATACCCAATCCTCAATCTTCAATCCTCAATCCTCAATCCTCAATCCTAATTCCTCAATCCTCATTCTTCAATCTTCAATACCCAATCCTCAATTTCAATCCTCAGTCCTCAATCCTCATTTCTCAATCCTCAATCCTCAACCCTCAGCCCTCATCCTCCATCCTCAGTACTCAATCCTCTATCCTCAATCTTCAATCCTCAATACTCAATCTTCAATCCTCATTCCTCAATCCTCAATCCTCAATCCTCAATCTTCAATCCTCAATACTCAATCTGCAATCCCCAATCCTCAAACCTCAATCCTCAACCCTCATTACTCAATCCTCAATACCCAATCCTCAATCCTCAATCCTCAATCCTCAATCCTCAATATTCAATCATCAATACTCAATCTTCAATCCTCAATCCTCAATCCTCAATACTCTGCCTTCAATCCTCAATCCTCAATCATCAATCCTCAATCCTCAATCCTCAGGCATCAATACTCAATCTACAATACTCAATCGTCAAGCCTTAGTCCTCAATCCTCAATCCTCAATCCTCGTTCCTCAAACCTCAATCCTCAACCCTCAGTCTTCATCCTCAATCCTCAAACCTCAATCCTCAACCCTCATTATTCAATCATCAATACTCAATCTTCAATCCTCAATCCTCAAACCTCAATCCTCAATCCTGATTCTTCAATCCTAAACACCCAATCCTCAATCTTCAATCCTCAAACATCAATCCTCAATTCTCAATCCTTAATCCTCAGTCCTCAGTCGTCGAACCTCCATCCCCGACGCTTAGCACTCATCCTCAATCCTCAGTCCTCAATCCTCAATCCTCAAGCCTAAATCCTCTACCGTCAGTCCTCGTCCTCAATCCTCAAACCTCAATGCTCAATCCTCAATATTCAATCATCAATACTCAATCTTCAATCCTCAATCCTCAATCCTCAATTCTCAATCCTCAATCCTCAATCCTCAATCCTCAATCCCCAATCCTCAATCCTCAATCCACAACCCTCAACCTTCAATACTCAATAATCAATCTCCAATCCTAGATCCTCAATTCTCAATCCTCAATCCTCAATCTTCAACCCTGAATCCTCAATCCTCAATACTCAATCCTCAATCTTCAATCTTCAATACTCAATCTACAATCCTCAATCCTCAATCCTCAATCCTCAATCCTCAATCTGCAACCCTCAACACTCAATCTTCAATCCTCAATCCTCAATCCTTAATACTCAGTCCTCAATCTTCAATCCTCAACACTAATCTTCAATCCTCAATCCTCAATCCTCAATCCTCAATCCTCAATCCTCATTCTTCAATCCTCAACACCCAATCCTCAACCTTCAATCCTCAATCCTCAATCCTCAATCCTAATTCCTTAATTCTCATTCTTCAATCCTCAATACCCAATCCTCAATTTCAACCCTCAATCCTCAATCCTCATTTCTCAATCCTCAATGCTCAACCCTCAGCCCTCATCCTCCATCCTGAATCCTCAATCCTCAATCGTCAATCTTCAATCCTCAATTCTCAATCTTCAATCCTCGATCCTCAATCATCAATCCTCAATCCTCAATCCTCAGGCATCAATTCTCAATTTCAATGCTCAATCCTCAATCCTCAATCCTCAATCCTCATTCCCCAACCCTCAATCCTCATTCCTCAAACCTCAATCCTCAACCATCAGTCCTCATACTCAATTCTCAATTCTCAATCCTCAATCCTCAATCCTCAATCCTCAATCCTCAATCCTCAATCCTCATTCTTCAATCCTCAATACCCAATCCTCAACCTTCAATCCTCAAACATCAATCCTCAATTCTCAATCCTTAATCCTCAGTCCTCAGTCGTCGAACCTCCATCCCCGACGCTTAGCACTCATCCTCAATCCTCAGTCCTCAATCCTCAATCCTCCAGCCTAAATCCTCTACCGTCAGTCCTCGTCCTCAATCCTCAAACCTCAATGCTCAATCCTCAATATTCAATCATCAATACTCAATCTTCAATCCTCAACCCTCTATCCTCAATCCTCAATCCTCAATCCTCAATCCTCAATCCTCAATATTCAATCATCAATACTCAATCTTCAACCCTCAATCTTCATCCCCAATACTCAATCTTCAATCCTCAATCCTCAATCCTCAATCTTCAATCCTCAATCCTCAGGCATCAATTCTCAATCTACAATATTCAATCCTCAATCCTTAATCCTCAATCCACAATACTCAACCTTCAACACTCCATACTCAATCTTCAATCCTCAATCCTCAATCCTCAATCCTCAATCCTCAATCCTCAATCCGCAATCCGCAATATTCAATCCTCAATACTCTATCTTCAATCAGCAATACTCAATCCTCAATTCTCAGTCGTCAATCCTCAGTCATCAATCCTCAATCTTCAATACTCAATCGTCAATCCTTAGTCCTCAATCCTCAACCTCAATCCTCGTTCCTCAAACCTCAATCCTCAACCCTCAGTCTTCATCCTCAATCCTCAAACCTCAATCCTCAATCCTCAATCTTCAATCATCAATACTCAATCTTCAATCCTCAAACCTCAAACCTCAATCCTCAATCCTCATTCTTCAATCCTCAATGCCCAATCCTCAATCTTCAATCCTCAATCCTCAATCCTCAATCCTAATTCCTCAATCCTCATTCTTCAATCCTCAATACCCAATCCTCAATTTCAATCCTCAATCCTCAATCCTCATTTCTCAATCCTCAATCCTCAGCCCTCAGCCCTCATCCTCCATCCTCAGTACACAATCCTCTATCCTCAATCTTCAATCCTCAATACTCAATCTTCAATCCTCATTCCTCAATCCTCAATCCTCAATGTTCAATGTTCAATCCTCAAACATCAATCCTCAATTCTCAATCCTCAATCCTCAGTCCTCAGTCGTCGAACCTCAATCCCCGACCCTTAGCACTCATCCTCAATCCTCAAACCTCAATCCTCAATCCTCAATATTCAATCATCAATACTCAATCTTCAACCCTCAATCTTCAATCCTCAATACTCAATCTTCAATCCTCAATCCTCAATCCTCAATCCTCAATCCTCAATCCTCAATATTCAATCCTCAATACTCAATCTTCAATCCTGAATCCTCAATCCTCAATATTCAATCCTCAATACTCAATCTTCAATCATCAATCCTCAATCCCCAATTCTCAGTCGTCAATCCTCAGTCATCAATCCTCAATCTTCAATACTCAATCGTCAATCCTTAGTCTTCATCCTCAATCCTCAAACCTCAATCCTCAATCATCAATATTCAACCCTCAGCCCTCATCCTCCATCCTCAATCCTCAATCCTCAATCCCCAATCTTCAATCCTCAATTCTCAATCGTCAATCCTCGATCCTCAATCCTCAATATTCAATCATCAATACTCAATATTCAACCCTCAATCTTCAATCCTCAATACTCAATCTTCAATCCTCAATCCTCAATCCTCAATCCTCAATCCTCAATCCTCAATATTCAATCCTCAATACTCAATCTTCAATCCTCAATCCTCAATCCTCAATATTCAATCCTCAATACTCAATCTTCAATCATCAATCCTCAATCTTCAATCCCCAATCCTCAATCCTCAATATTCAATCCTCAATACTCAATATTCAATCATCAATCCTCAATCCCCAATTCTCAGTCGTCAATCCTCAGACATCAATCCTCAATCTTCAATACTCAATCGTCAATCCTTAGTCCTCAATCCTCAAACCTCTATCCTCGTTCCTCAAACCTCAATCCTCAACCCTCAGTCTTCATCCTCAATCCTCAAACCTCAATCCTCAATCCCCAATCTTCAATCCTCAATGCTCAATCCTCAATCCTCAATCCTCAGTCCTCAGTCCTCAATCTTCAATCCTCAAACCTCAATCCTCAACCGCCAGTCCTCATTCTCCATCCTCAATCCTCAATCCTCAATCCTCAATCTTCAATCCCCAATACTCAATCATCAATCCTCAATCCTCAATCCTCAATCCTCAATCATCAGGTATCAATACTCAATCTTCAGTACTCAATCCTTAATCCTCAATCCTCAATCCTCAATCCTCAATCCTCAACCATCAAACCTCACTCCTCAAACCTCAATCCTCAACCCTCAGTCCTCATCCTCAATTCTCAATACTCAATCCTCAATCGTCAATCCTCAATCTTCAATCATCAATAATCAATCTCCGATCCTAGATCCTCAATCCCCAATCTTCAATCGCTAATCCTCAATATTCAATCCTCAATCCCCAGTCATCAATCTTCAATCCTCAAACCTCAATCCTCAACCGTCAGTCCTCGTACTCAATCCTCAAACCTCAATACTCAATCCTCAATATTCAATCATCAATACTCAATCTTCAATCCTCAAACCTCAAACCTCAATCCTCAATCCTCATTCTTCAATCGTAAATACCCAATCCTCAATCTTCAATCCTCAATCCTCAATCCTCAATTCTCAATCCTCAATCCTTAATCCTCAGACCTCAAACATCAATATTCAACCCTTAGCCCTCGTCCTCAATCCACAACCCTCAATCCTCAGTCCTCAATATTCAACCATTAATATTCAATCTTCAATCCTCAATCCTCAATCCTCAATCCTCGATCCTCAATCCTCAATATTCAACCCTGAATACTCAATCCTCAATACTCAATCCTCAATCTTCAATCCTCAATACCCAATCTTCAATCCTCAATACTCAATCCTAAATCCTCAATCCTCAATCCTCAATCTTCAATCCTCAACACTAATCTTCAATCCTCAATCCCCAATCCTCAATCCTCAATCCTCATTCTTCAATCCTCAATACCCAATCCTCAATCTTCAATCCTCAATCCTCAATCCTCAATCCTAATTCCTCAATCCTCATTCTTCAATCTTCAATACCCAATCCTCAATTTCAATCCTCAGTCCTCAATCCTCATTTCTCAATCCTCAATCCTCAACCCTCAGCCCTCATCCTCCATCCTCAGTACTCAATCCTCTATCCTCAATCTTCAATCCTCAATACTCAATCTTCAATCCTCATTCCTCAATCCTCAATCCTCAATCCTCAATCTTCAATCCTCAATACTCAATCTGCAATCCCCAATCCTCAAACCTCAATCCTCAACCCTCATTACTCAATCCTCAATACCCAATCCTCAATCCTCAATCCTCAATCCTCAATCCTCAATATTCAATCATCAATACTCAATCTTCAATCCTCAATCCTCAATCCTCAATACTCTGCCTTCAATCCTCAATCCTCAATCATCAATCCTCAATCCTCAATCCTCAGGCATCAATACTCAATCTACAATACTCAATCGTCAAGCCTTAGTCCTCAATCCTCAATCCTCAATCCTCGTTCCTCAAACCTCAATCCTCAACCCTCAGTCTTCATCCTCAATCCTCAAACCTCAATCCTCAACCCTCATTATTCAATCATCAATACTCAATCTTCAATCCTCAATCCTCAAACCTCAATCCTCAATCCTCATTCTTCAATCCTAAACACCCAATCCTCAATCTTCAATCCTCAAACATCAATCCTCAATTCTCAATCCTTAATCCTCAGTCCTCAGTCGTCGAACCTCCATCCCCGACGTTTAGCACTCATCCTCAATCCTCAGTCCTCAATCCTCAATCCTCAAGCCTAAATCCTCTACCGTCAGTCCTCGTCCTCAATCCTCAAACCTCAAAGCTCAATCCTCAATATTCAATCATCAATACTCAATCTTCAATCCTCAATCCTCAATCCTCAATTCTCAATCCTCAATCCTCAATCCTCAATCCTCAATCCACAATCCTCAATCCTCAATCCACAATCCTCAACCTTCAATACTCAATAATCAATCTCCAATCCTAGATCCTCAATTCTCAATCCTCAATCCTCCATCTTCAACCCTGAATCCTCAATCCTCAATACTCAATCCTCAATCTTCAATCCTCAATACTCAATCTACAATACTCAATCCTCAATCCTCAATCCTCAATCCTCAATCTTCAACCCTCAACACTCAATCTTCAATCCTCAATCCTCAATCCTCAATACTCAGTCCTCAATCTTCAATCCTCAACACTAATCTTCAATCCTCAATACTCAATCCTCAATCCTCAATCCTCATTCTTCAATCCTCAACACCCAATCCTCAATCTTCAATCCTCAATCCTCAATCCTCAATCCTCAATCCTAATTCCTTAATTCTCATTCTTCAATCCTCAATACCCAATCCTCAATTTCAATCCTCAATCCTCAATCCTCAATTCTCAATCCTCAATGCTCAACCCTCAGCCCTCATCCTCCATCCTGAATCCTCAATCCTCAATCGTCAATCTTCAATCCTCAATTCTCAATCTTCAATCCTCGATCCTCAATCATCAATCCTCAATCCTCAATCCTCAGGCATCAATACTCAATTTCAATGCACAATCCTCAATCCTCAATCCTCAATCCTCATTCGCCAACCCTCAATCCTCATTCCTCAAACCTCAATCCTCAACCCTCAGCCCTCATACTCAATTCTCAATTCTCAATCCTCAATCCTCAATCCTCAATCCTCAATCCTCAATCCTCAATCCTCAATCCTCAATCCTCAATCCTCAATCCTCAATCCTCAATCCACAATCCTCAACCTTCAATACTCAATAATCAACCTCCAATCCTAGATCCTCAATCCTCAATCCTCAATCCTCAATCCTCAATCCTCAATCCTCATTCTTCAATCCTCAATACCCAACCCTCAATCTTCAATCCTCAAACATCAATCCTCAATTCTCAATCCTTAATCCTCAGTCCTCAGTCGTCGAACCTCCATCCCCGGCGCTTAGCACTCATCCTCAATCCTCAGTCCTCAATCCTCAATCCTCAAGCCTAAATCCTCTACCGTCAGTCCTCGTCCTCAATCCTCAAACCTCAATGCTCAATCCTCAATATTCAATCATCAATACTCAATCTTCAACCCTCAACCCTCTATCCTCAATCCTCAATCTTCAATCCTCAATCCTCAATCCTCAATATTCAATCATCAATACTCAGTCTTCAATCCTCAATCCTCAAACCTCAATCCTCAATCCTCATTCTTCAATCCTAAATACCCAATCCTCAATCTTCAATCCTCAATCCTCAATCCTCAATTCTCAATCCTCAATCCTTAATCCCCAGACCTCAAACATCAATATTCAACCCTGAGTCCTCGTCCACAATCCACAACCCTCAATCCTCAGTCCTCAATATTCAATCCTCAATACTCAATCTTCAATCATCAATCCTCAATCCTCAATTCTCAGTCGTCAATCCTCAGTCATCAATCCTCAATCTTCAATACTCAATCGTCAATCCTTAGTCCCCAATCCTCAATCCTCAATCCTCGTTCCTCCAACCTCAATCCTCAACCCTCAGTCTTCATCCTAAATCCTCAAACCTCAATCCTCAATCCTCAATATTCAAACATCAATACTCAATCTTCAATCCTCAATCCTCAAACCTCAATCCTCAATCCTCAATCCTCATTCTTCAAACCTCAATACCCAATCCTCAATCTTCAATCCTCAATCCTCAGTCCTGAATCCTAATCCCTCAATCCTCATTCTTCAATCCTCAATACCCAATCCTCAATCTTCAATCCTCAATCCTCAGTCCTGAATCCTAATCCCTCAATCCTCATTCTTCAATCCTCAATACCCAATCCTCAATTTCAATTCTCAATCCTCAATCCTCATTTCTCAATCCTCAATCCTCAACCCTCAGCCCTCATCCTCTATCCTCAATGCTCAATCCTCAATACTTAATTATCAATCCTCAATTCTCAATCTTCAATCCTCGATCCTCAATCGTCAATCCTCAATCCTCAATCCTCAGGCATCAATACTCAATCTTCAATGCTCAATCCTCAATCCTCAATCCTCAATCCTCATTCCCCAACCCTCAATCCTCATTCCTCAAACGTCAATCCTCAACCCTCAGTCCTCGTACTCAATTCTCAATTCTCAATACTCAATCCTCAATCCTCAATCTTCAATCCTCAACAATCAATCTCCAATCCTCAATCCTCAATCCTCGATCCTCAATCCTCAGGCATCAATACTCAGTCTTCAATACTCAATCCTCAATCCTCAATCCTCAATCCTCAATCTTCAACCCTGAATCCTCAATTTTCAATCCTCAACACTCAATCTTCGATCCTCAATCCTCAATCCTCAATCCTCAATCCTCATTCTTCAATCCTCAATACCCAATCCTCAATCTTCAATCCTCAATCCTCAATCCTCAATCCTAATTCCTCAATCCTCATTCTTCAATCCTCAATACCCAATCCTCAATTTCAATCCTAAATCCTCAATCATCATTTCTCAATCCTCAATCCTCAACCCTCAGCCCTCATCCTCCATCCTCAGTACTCAATCCTCTATCCTCAATCCTCAATCCTCAATCCTAATTCCTCAATCCTCAATATTCAATCATCAATACTCAATCTTCAACCCTCAATCTTCAATCCTCAATACTCAATCTTCAGTCCTCAATCCTCAATCCTCAATCCTCAATCCTCAATCCTCAATATTCAATCCTCAATACTCAATCTTCAATCCTCAATCCTCAATCCTCAATATTCAATCCTCAATACTCAATCTTCAATCATCAATCCTCAATCTTCAATCCTCAATCCTCAATCCTCAATATTCAATCCTCAATACTCAATATTCAATCATCAATCCTCAAACCCCAATTCTCAGTCGTCAATCCTCAGACATCAATCCTCAATCTTCAATACTCAATCGTAAATCCTTAGTCCTCAATCCTCAATCCTCTATCCTCGTTCCTCAAACCTCAATCCTCAACCCTCAGTCCTCATCCTCAATCCTCAAACCTCAATCCTCAATCCTCAATATTCAACCCTCAGACCTCATCCACCATCCTCAATCCTCAATCCTCAATCCCCAATCTTCAATCCTCAATTCTCAATCTTCAATCCTCGATCCTCAATCCTCAGTCCTCATTCTTCAATCCTCAATACCCAATCCTCAATCTTCAATCCTCAATCCTCAGTCCTGAATCCTAATCCCTCAATCATCATTCTTCAATCCTCAATACCCAATCCTCAATTTCAATTCTCAATCCTCAATCCTCAATCCTAATTCCTCAATCCTCATTCTTCAATCCTCAATACCCAATCCTCAATTTCAATCCTAAATCCTCAATCATCATTTCTCAATCCTCAATCCTCAACCCTCAGCCCTCATCCTCCATCCTCAGTACTCAATCCTCTATCCTCAATCCTCAATCCTCAATCCTAATTCCTCAATCCTCAATATTCAATCATCAATACTCAATCTTCAACCCTCAATCTTCAATCCTCAATACTCAATCTTCAGTCCTCAATCCTCAATCCTCAATCCTCAATCTTCAATCCTCAATATTCAATCATCAATACTCAATCTTCTACCATCAATCTTCAATCCTCAATACTCAATCTTCAATCCTCAATCCTCGATCCTCAATCCTCAATCCTCAATCCTCAATCCTCAGGCATCAATACTCAATCTACAATATTCAATCCTCAGTCCTTAATCCTCAATCCACAATCCTCTACCTTCAATACTCAATACTCAATCTTCAATCCTCAATCCTCAATCCTCAATCCTCAATCCTCAATCCTCAATCCTCAAGATTCAATCCTCAATACCCAATCTTCAATCATCAATCCTCAGTCCTCAATTCTCAGTCGTCAATCCTCAGTCATCAATCCTCAATCCTCAATCTTCAACCCTCAACACTCAATCTTCAATCCTCAATCCACAATCCACAATACTCAATCCTCAATCTTCAATCCTCAACACTAACCTTCAATCCTCAATCCTCAATCCTCAATCCTCAATCCTCATTCTTCAATCCTCAATACCCAATCCTCAATCTTCAATCCTCAATCCTCAGTCCTGAATCCTAATCCCTCAATCATCATTCTTCAATCCTCAATACCCAATCCTCAATTTCAATTCTCAATCCTCAATCCTCATTTCTCAATCCTCAATCCTCAACCCTCAGCCCTCATCCTCCATCCTCAATCCTCAATCCTCAGGCATCAATACTCAATCTACAATATTCAATCCTCAGTCCATAATCCTCAATCCACAATCCTCAACCTTCAATACTCAATACTCAATCTTCAATCCTCAATCCTCAATCCTCAATCCTCAATCCTCAATCCTCAATCCTCAATATTCAATCCTCAATACTCAATCTTCAATCCTCAATCCTCAATCCTCAATACTCAATCCTCAATCCTCAATCCTCAATCCGCAATATTGAATCCTCAATACTCAATCTTCAATCATCAATCCTCAATCCTCAATTCTCAGTCGCCAATCCTCAGTCATCAATCCTCAATCTTCAATACTCAATCGTCAATCCTTAGCCCTCAATCCTCAATCCTCAATCCCCATTACTCAAACCTCAATCCTCAACCCTCAGTCTTCATCCTCAATCCTCAAACCTCAATCCTCAATCCTCAATATTCAATCATCAATACTCAATCTTCAATCCCCAATCCTCAAACCTCAATCCTCAATCCTCATTCTTCAATCCTAAATACCCAATCCTTAATCTTCAATGCTCAATCCTCCATCCTCAATTCTCAATCCTCAATCCTTAATCCTCAGACCTCAAACATCAATATTCAACCCTCAGTCCTCGTCCTCAATCCACAACACTCATTCCTCAGTACTCAATATTCAATCATAAATATTCAATCTTCAATTCTCAATCCTCAATCCTCAATCCTCAATCCTCAGTCTTCAACCCTGAATCCTCAATCCTCAATACTCAATCCTCAATCTTCAATGCTCAATACTCAATCTTCAATCCTCAATCCTCAATCGTCAATCCTCAATCCTCAATTTTCAATCCTCAACACTCAATCTTCAACCCTGAATCCTCAATCCTCAATCCTCAATCCTAATTCCTCAATCCTCATTCTTCAATTCTCAATACCCAATCCTCAATTTCAATCCTCAATCCTCAATCCTCATTTCTCAATCCTCAATCCTCAACCCTGAGCCCTCATTCTCCATCCTCTGTACTCAATCCTCTATCCTCAATATTCAATCATCAATATTCAATCTTCAATCCTCAATCCTCAATCCTCAATCCTGAATCCTCAATCCTCAATCTTCAACCCTGAATCCTCAATCCTCAATACTCAATCCTCAATCTTCAATCCTCAATACTCAATCTTCAACCCTGAATCCTCAATCCTCAATCCTCAATTCTCAATCTTCAATCCTCAACACTCAATCTTCAATCCTCAATCCTCAATCCTCAATCCTCAATCCTCATTCTTCAATCCTCAATACCCAATCCTCAGTCTTCAATCCTCAATCCCCAATCCTCAATCCTAATTCCTCAATCCTCATTCTTCAATCCTCAATACCCAATCCTCAATTTCAATCCTCAATCCTCAATCCTCATTTCTCAATCCTCAATCCTCAAACCTTAGCCCTCATCCTCCATCCTCAGTACTCAATCCTCTATCCTCAATCTTCAATCCCCAATACTCAATCTTCAATCCTCATTCCTCAATCCTCAATCCTCAAACCTCAATCTTCAATCCTCAATACTCAATCTGCAATCCTCAATACTCAAACCTCAATCCTCAATCCTCATTCCTCAATCCTCAATACCCAATCCTCAATCCTCAATCCTCAATCCTCAATCCTCAATATTCAATCATCAATACTCAATCTTCAATCCGCAATCTTCAATCCTCAATACTCAATCTTCAATCCTCAATCCTCAATCCTCAATCCTCAATCCTCAATCCTCAATCCTCAATCCTCAATCCTCAATCCTCAATCCTCAATCCTCAATCCTCAATCCTCAATCCACAATCCTCAACCTTCAATACTCAATAATCAACCTCCAATCCTAGATCCTCAATCCTCAATCCTCAATCCTCAATCCTCAATCCTCAATCCTCATTCTTCAATCCTCAATACACAATCCTCAATCTTCAATCCTCAAACATCAATCCTCAATTCTCAATCCTTAATCCTCAGTCCTCAGTCGTCGAACCTCCATCCCCGACGCTTAGCACTCATCCTCAATCCTCAGCCCTCAATCCTCAATCCTCAAGCCTAAATCCTCTACCGTCAGTCCTCGTCCTCAATCCTCAAACCTCAATGCTCAATCCTCAATATTCAATCATCAATACTCAATCTTCAATCCTCAACCCTCTATCCTCAATCCTCAATCCTCAATCCTCAATCCTCAATCCTCAATATTCAATCATCAATACTCAATCTTCAACCCTCAATCTTCATCCTCAATTCTCAATCTTCAATCCCCGATCCTGAATCATCAATCCACAATCCTCAATCCTCAGGCATCAATACACAATCTTCAGTACTCAGTCCTCAATCCTCAATCCTCAATCCTCAATCCTCAATCCTCAACCATCAAACCTCATTCCTCAAACCTCAATCCTCAACCCTCAGTCCTCATCCTCAATTCTCAATACTCAATCCTCAATCGTCAATCCTCAATCTTCAATCCTCAATAATCAATCTCCGATCCTAGATCCTCAATCCCCAATCTTCAATCGCTAATCCTCAATATTCAATCTTCAATCCCCAGTCATCAATCTTCAATCCTCAAACCTCAATCCTCAACCGTCAGTCCTCGTCCTCAATCCTCAAACTTCAATACTCAATCCTCAATATTCAATCATCAATACTCAATCTTCAATCCTCAATCCTCAAACCTCAATCCTCAATCCTCATTCTTCAATCCTAAATACCCAATCCTCAATCTTCAATCCTCAATCCTCAATCCTCAATTCTCAATCCTCAATCCTTAATCCTCAGACCTCAAACATCAATATTCAACCCTCAGCCCTCGTCCTCAATCCACAACCCTCAATCCTCAGTCCTCAATATTCAATCATCAATATTCAATCTTCAATCCTCAATCCTAAATCCTCAATCCTCGATCCTCAATCCTCAATATTCAACCCTGAATACTCAATCCTCAATACTCAATCCTCAATCTTCAATCCTCAATACCCAATCTTCAATCCTCAATACTCAATCCTAAATCCTCAATCCTCAATCCTCAATCTTCAATCCTCAACACTAATCATCAATCCTCAATTCCCAATCCTCAATCCTCAATCCTCAATTTTCAATCCTCAATACCCAATCCTCTATCTTCAATCCTCAATCCTCAATCCTCAATCCTAATTCCTCAATCCTCAGGCATCAATACTCAATCTACAATACTCAATCGTCAAGCCTTAGTCCTCAATCCTCAATCGTCAATCCTCGTTCCTCAAACCTCAATCCTCAACCCTCAGTCTTCATCCTCAATCCTCAAACCTCAATCCTCGACCCTCATTATTCAATCATCAATACTCAATCTTCAATCCTCAATCCTCAAACCTCAATCCTCAATCCTCATTCTTCAATCCTAAACACCCAATCCTCAATCTTCAATCCTCAAACATCATTCCTCAATTCTCAATCCTTAATCCTCAGTCCTCAGTCGTCGAACCTCCATCCCCGACGCTTAGCACTCATCCTCAATCCTCAGTCCTCAATCCTCAATCCTCAAGCCTAAATCCTCTACCGTCAGTCCTCGTCCTCAATCCTCAAACCTCAATGCTCAATCCTCAATATTCAATCATCAATACTCAATCTTCAATCCTCAATCCTCAATCCTCAATTCTCAATCCTCAATCCTCAATCCTCAATCCTCAATCCCCAATCCTCAATCCTCAATCCACAACCATCAACCTTCAATACTCAATAATCAATCTCCAATCCTAGATCCTCAATTCTCAATCCTCAATCCTCCATCTTCAACCCTGAATCCTCAATCCTCAATACTCAATCCTCAATCTTCAATCTTCAGTACTCAATCTACAATCCTCAATCCTCAATCCTCAATCCTCAATCCTCAATCTTCAACCCTCAACACTCAATCTTCAATCCTCAATCCTCAATCCTTAATACTCAGTCCTCAATCTTCAATCCTCAACACTAATCTTCAGTCCTCAATCCTCAATCCTCAATCCTCAATCCTCAATCCTCATTCTTCAATCCTCAACACCCAATCCTCAACCTTCAATCCTCAATCCTCAATCCTCAATCCTAATTCCTTAATTCTCATTCTTCAATCCTCAATACCCAATCCTCAATTTCAACCCTCAATCCTCAATCCTCATTTCTCAATCCTCAATGCTCAACCCTCAGCCCTCATCCTCCATCCTGAATCCTCAATCCACAATCGTCAATCTTCAATCCTCAATTCTCAATCTTCAATCCTCGATCCTCAATCATCAATCCTCAATCCTCAATCCTCAGGCATCAATTCTCAATTTCAATGCTCAATCCTCAATCCTCAATCCTCAATCCTCATTCCCCAACCCTCAATCCTCATTCCTCAAACCTCAATCCTCAACCATCAGTCCTCATACTCAATTCTCAATTCTCAATCCTCAATCCTCAATCCTCAATCCTCAATCCTCAATCCTCAATCCTCAATCCTCAATCCTCAATCCCCAATCCACAATCCTCAACCTTCAATACTCAATAATCAACCTCCAATCCTAGATCCTCAATCCTCAATCCTCAATCCTCAATCCTCAATCCTCAATCCTCAATCCTCATTCTTCAATCCTCAATACCCAATCCTCAACCTTCAATCCTCAAACATCAATCCTCAATTCTCAATCCTTAATCCTCAGTCCTCAGTCGTCGAACCTCCATCCCCGACGCTTAGCACTCATCCTCAACCCTCAGTCCTCAATCCTCAATCCTCCAGCCTAAATCCTCTACCGTCAGTCCTCGTCCTCAATCCTCAAACCTCAATGCTCAATCCTCAATATTCAATCATCAATACTCAATCTTCAATCCTCAACCCTCTATCCTCAATCCTCAATCCTCAATCCTCAATCCTCAATCCTCAATATTCAATCATCAATACTCAATCTTCAACCCTCAATCTTCATCCCCAATACTCAACCTTCAATCCTCAATCCTCAATCCTCAATCTTCAATCCTCAATCCTCAGGCATCAATTCTCAATCTACAATATTCAATCCTCAATCCTTAATCCTCAATCCACAATCCTCAACCTTCAACACTCCATACTCAATCTTCAATCCTCAATCCTCAATCCTCAATCCTCAATCCTCAATCCTCAATCCGCAATCCGCAATATTCAATCCTCAATACTCTATCTTCAATCAGCAATACTCAATCCTCAATTCTCAGTCGTCAATCCTCAGTCATCAATCCTCAATCTTCAATACTCAATCGTCAATCCTTAGTCCTCAATCCTCAACCTCAATCCTCGTTCCTCAAACCTCAATCCTCAACCCTCAGTCTTCATCCTCAATCCTCAAACCTCAATCCTCAATCCTCAATCTTCAATCATCAATACTCAATCTTCAATCCTCAAACCTCAAACCTCAATCCTCAATCCTCATTCTTCAATCCTCAATGCCCAATCCTCAATCTTCAATCCTCAATCCTCAATCCTCAATCCTAATTCCTCAATCCTCATTCTTCAATCCTCAATACCCAATCCTCAATTTCAATCCTCAATCCTCAATCCTCATTTCTCAATCCTCAATCCTCAGCCCTCAGCCCTCATCCTCCATCCTCAATCCTCAATCCTCAATCCCCAATCTTCAATCCTCAATTCTCAATCGTCAATCCTCGATCCTCAATCCTCAATATTCAATCATCAATACTCAATATTCAACCCTCAATCTTCAATCCTCAATACTCAATCTTCAATCCTCAATCCTCAATCCTCAATCCTCAATCCTCAATCCTCAATATTCAATCCTCAATACTCAATCTTCAATCCTCAATCCTCAATCCTCAATATTCAATCCTCAATACTCAATCTTCAATCATCAATCCTCAATCTTCAATCCCCAATCCTCAATCCTCAATATTCAATCCTCAATACTCAATATTCAATCATCAATCCTCAATCCCCAATTCTCAGTCGTCAATCCTCAGACATCAATCCTCAATCTTCAATACTCAATCGTCAATCCTTAGTCCTCAATCCTCAAACCTCTATCCTCGTTCCTCAAACCTCAATCCTCAACCCTCAGTCTTCATCCTCAATCCTCAAACCTCAATCCTCAATCCCCAATCTTCAATCCTCAATGCTCAATCCTCAATCCTCAATCCTCAGTCCTCAGTCCTCAATCTTCAATCCTCAAACCTCAATCCTCAACCGCCAGTCCTCATTCTCCATCCTCAATCCTCAATCCTCAATCCTCAATCTTCAATCCCCAATACTCAATCATCAATCCTCAATCCTCAATCCTCAATCCTCAATCATCAGGTATCAATACACAATCTTCAGTACTCAATATTCAACCCTCAATCTTCAATCCTCAATACTCAATCTTCAATCCTCAATCCTCAATCCTCAATCCTCAATCCTCAATCCTCAATATTCAATCCTCAATACTCAATCTTCAATCCTCAATCCTCAATCCTCAATATTCAATCCTCAATACTCAATCTTCAATCATCAATCCTCAATCTTCAATCCCCAATCCTCAATCCTCAATATTCAATCCTCAATACTCAATATTCAATCATCAATCCTCAATCCCCAATTCTCAGTCGTCAATCCTCAGACATCAATCCTCAACCTTCAATACTCAATACTCAATCTTCAATCCTCAATCCTCAATCCTCAATCCTCAATCCTCAATCCTCAATCCTCAATATTCAATCCTCAATACTCAATCTTCAATCCTCAATCCTCAATCCTCAATACTCAATCCTCAATCCTCAATCCTCAATCCGCAATATTGAATCCTCAATACTCAATCTTCAATCATCAATCCTCAATCCTCAATTCTCAGTCGCCAATCCTCAGTCATCAATCCTCAATCTTCAATACTCAATCGTCAATCCTTAGCCCTCAATCCTCAATCCTCAATCCCCATTACTCAAACCTCAATCCTCAACCCTCAGTCTTCATCCTCAATCCTCAAACCTCAATCCTCAATCCTCAATATTCAATCATCAATACTCAATCTTCAATCCCCAATCCTCAAACCTCAATCCTCAATCCTCATTCTTCAATCCTAAATACCCAATCCTTAATCTTCAATGCTCAATCCTCCATCCTCAATTCTCAATCCTCAATCCTTAATCCTCAGACCTCAAACATCAATATTCAACCCTCAGTCCTCGTCCTCAATCCACAACACTCATTCCTCAGTACTCAATATTCAATCATAAATATTCAATCTTCAATTCTCAATCCTCAATCCTCAATCCTCAATCCTCAGTCTTCAACCCTGAATCCTCAATCCTCAATACTCAATCCTCAATCTTCAATGCTCAATACTCAATCTTCAATCCTCAATCCTCAATCGTCAATCCTCAATCCTCAATTTTCAATCCTCAACACTCAATCTTCAACCCTGAATCCTCAATCCTCAATCCTCAATCCTAATTCCTCAATCCTCATTCTTCAATTCTCAATACCCAATCCTCAATTTCAATCCTCAATCCTCAGTCCTCATTTCTCAATCCTCAATCCTCAACCCTGAGCCCTCATTCTCCATCCTCTGTACTCAATCCTCTATCCTCAATATTCAATCATCAATATTCAATCTTCAATCCTCAATCCTCAATCCTCAATCCTGAATCCTCAATCCTCAATCTTCAACCCTGAATCCTCAATCCTCAATACTCAATCCTCAATCTTCAATCCTCAATACTCAATCTTCAACCCTGAATCCTCAATCCTCAATCCTCAATTCTCAATCTTCAATCCTCAACACTCAATCTTCAATCCTCAATCCTCAATCCTCAATCCTCAATCCTCATTCTTCAATCCTCAATACCCAATCCTCAGTCTTCAATCCTCAATCCCCAATCCTCAATCCTAATTCCTCAATCCTCATTCTTCAATCCTCAATACCCAATCCTCAATTTCAATCCTCAATCCTCAATCCTCATTTCTCAATCCTCAATCCTCAAACCTTAGCCCTCATCCTCCATCCTCAGTACTCAATCCTCTATCCTCAATCTTCAATCCCCAATACTCAATCTTCAATCCTCATTCCTCAATCCTCAATCCTCAAACCTCAATCTTCAATCCTCAATACTCAATCTGCAATCCTCAATACTCAAACCTCAATCCTCAATCCTCATTCCTCAATCCTCAATACCCAATCCTCAATCCTCAATCCTCAATCCTCAATCCTCAATATTCAATCATCAATACTCAATCTTCAATCCGCAATCTTCAATCCTCAATACTCAATCTTCAATCCTCAATCCTCAATCCTCAATCCTCAATCCTCAATCCTCAATCCTCAATCCTCAATCCTCAATCCTCAATCCTCAATCCTCAATCCTCAATCCTCAATCCACAATCCTCAACCTTCAATACTCAATAATCAACCTCCAATCCTAGATCCTCAATCCTCAATCCTCAATCCTCAATCCTCAATCCTCAATCCTCATTCTTCAATCCTCAATACACAATCCTCAATCTTCAATCCTCAAACATCAATCCTCAATTCTCAATCCTTAATCCTCAGTCCTCAGTCGTCGAACCTCCATCCCCGACGCTTAGCACTCATCCTCAATCCTCAGCCCTCAATCCTCAATCCTCAAGCCTAAATCCTCTACCGTCAGTCCTCGTCCTCAATCCTCAAACCTCAATGCTCAATCCTCAATATTCAATCATCAATACTCAATCTTCAATCCTCAACCCTCTATCCTCAATCCTCAATCCTCAATCCTCAATCCTCAATCCTCAATATTCAATCATCAATACTCAATCTTCAACCCTCAATCTTCATCCTCAATTCTCAATCTTCAATCCCCGATCCTGAATCATCAATCCACAATCCTCAATCCTCAGGCATCAATACACAATCTTCAGTACTCAGTCCTCAATCCTCAATCCTCAATCCTCAATCCTCAATCCTCAACCATCAAACCTCATTCCTCAAACCTCAATCCTCAACCCTCAGTCCTCATCCTCAATTCTCAATACTCAATCCTCAATCGTCAATCCTCAATCTTCAATCCTCAATAATCAATCTCCGATCCTAGATCCTCAATCCCCAATCTTCAATCGCTAATCCTCAATATTCAATCTTCAATCCCCAGTCATCAATCTTCAATCCTCAAACCTCAATCCTCAACCGTCAGTCCTCGTCCTCAATCCTCAAACTTCAATACTCAATCCTCAATATTCAATCATCAATACTCAATCTTCAATCCTCAATCCTCAAACCTCAATCCTCAATCCTCATTCTTCAATCCTAAATACCCAATCCTCAATCTTCAATCCTCAATCCTCAATCCTCAATTCTCAATCCTCAATCCTTAATCCTCAGACCTCAAACATCAATATTCAACCCTCAGCCCTCGTCCTCAATCCACAACCCTCAATCCTCAGTCCTCAATATTCAATCATCAATATTCAATCTTCAATCCTCAATCCTAAATCCTCAATCCTCGATCCTCAATCCTCAATATTCAACCCTGAATACTCAATCCTCAATACTCAATCCTCAATCTTCAATCCTCAATACCCAATCTTCAATCCTCAATACTCAATCCTAAATCCTCAATCCTCAATCCTCAATCTTCAATCCTCAACACTAATCATCAATCCTCAATTCCCAATCCTCAATCCTCAATCCTCAATTTTCAATCCTCAATACCCAATCCTCTATCTTCAATCCTCAATCCTCAATCCTCAATCCTAATTCCTCAATCCTCAGGCATCAATACTCAATCTACAATACTCAATCGTCAAGCCTTAGTCCTCAATCCTCAATCGTCAATCCTCGTTCCTCAAACCTCAATCCTCAACCCTCAGTCTTCATCCTCAATCCTCAAACCTCAATCCTCGACCCTCATTATTCAATCATCAATACTCAATCTTCAATCCTCAATCCTCAAACCTCAATCCTCAATCCTCATTCTTCAATCCTAAACACCCAATCCTCAATCTTCAATCCTCAAACATCATTCCTCAATTCTCAATCCTTAATCCTCAGTCCTCAGTCGTCGAACCTCCATCCCCGACGCTTAGCACTCATCCTCAATCCTCAGTCCTCAATCCTCAATCCTCAAGCCTAAATCCTCTACCGTCAGTCCTCGTCCTCAATCCTCAAACCTCAATGCTCAATCCTCAATATTCAATCATCAATACTCAATCTTCAATCCTCAATCCTCAATCCTCAATTCTCAATCCTCAATCCTCAATCCTCAATCCTCAATCCCCAATCCTCAATCCTCAATCCACAACCATCAACCTTCAATACTCAATAATCAATCTCCAATCCTAGATCCTCAATTCTCAATCCTCAATCCTCCATCTTCAACCCTGAATCCTCAATCCTCAATACTCAATCCTCAATCTTCAATCTTCAGTACTCAATCTACAATCCTCAATCCTCAATCCTCAATCCTCAATCCTCAATCTTCAACCCTCAACACTCAATCTTCAATCCTCAATCCTCAATCCTTAATACTCAGTCCTCAATCTTCAATCCTCAACACTAATCTTCAGTCCTCAATCCTCAATCCTCAATCCTCAATCCTCAATCCTCATTCTTCAATCCTCAACACCCAATCCTCAACCTTCAATCCTCAATCCTCAATCCTCAATCCTAATTCCTTAATTCTCATTCTTCAATCCTCAATACCCAATCCTCAATTTCAACCCTCAATCCTCAATCCTCATTTCTCAATCCTCAATGCTCAACCCTCAGCCCTCATCCTCCATCCTGAATCCTCAATCCACAATCGTCAATCTTCAATCCTCAATTCTCAATCTTCAATCCTCGATCCTCAATCATCAATCCTCAATCCTCAATCCTCAGGCATCAATTCTCAATTTCAATGCTCAATCCTCAATCCTCAATCCTCAATCCTCATTCCCCAACCCTCAATCCTCATTCCTCAAACCTCAATCCTCAACCATCAGTCCTCATACTCAATTCTCAATTCTCAATCCTCAATCCTCAATCCTCAATCCTCAATCCTCAATCCTCAATCCTCAATCCTCAATCCTCAATCCCCAATCCACAATCCTCAACCTTCAATACTCAATAATCAACCTCCAATCCTAGATCCTCAATCCTCAATCCTCAATCCTCAATCCTCAATCCTCAATCCTCAATCCTCATTCTTCAATCCTCAATACCCAATCCTCAACCTTCAATCCTCAAACATCAATCCTCAATTCTCAATCCTTAATCCTCAGTCCTCAGTCGTCGAACCTCCATCCCCGACGCTTAGCACTCATCCTCAACCCTCAGTCCTCAATCCTCAATCCTCCAGCCTAAATCCTCTACCGTCAGTCCTCGTCCTCAATCCTCAAACCTCAATGCTCAATCCTCAATATTCAATCATCAATACTCAATCTTCAATCCTCAACCCTCTATCCTCAATCCTCAATCCTCAATCCTCAATCCTCAATCCTCAATATTCAATCATCAATACTCAATCTTCAACCCTCAATCTTCATCCCCAATACTCAACCTTCAATCCTCAATCCTCAATCCTCAATCTTCAATCCTCAATCCTCAGGCATCAATTCTCAATCTACAATATTCAATCCTCAATCCTTAATCCTCAATCCACAATCCTCAACCTTCAACACTCCATACTCAATCTTCAATCCTCAATCCTCAATCCTCAATCCTCAATCCTCAATCCTCAATCCGCAATCCGCAATATTCAATCCTCAATACTCTATCTTCAATCAGCAATACTCAATCCTCAATTCTCAGTCGTCAATCCTCAGTCATCAATCCTCAATCTTCAATACTCAATCGTCAATCCTTAGTCCTCAATCCTCAACCTCAATCCTCGTTCCTCAAACCTCAATCCTCAACCCTCAGTCTTCATCCTCAATCCTCAAACCTCAATCCTCAATCCTCAATCTTCAATCATCAATACTCAATCTTCAATCCTCAAACCTCAAACCTCAATCCTCAATCCTCATTCTTCAATCCTCAATGCCCAATCCTCAATCTTCAATCCTCAATCCTCAATCCTCAATCCTAATTCCTCAATCCTCATTCTTCAATCCTCAATACCCAATCCTCAATTTCAATCCTCAATCCTCAATCCTCATTTCTCAATCCTCAATCCTCAAACCTTAGCCCTCATCCTCCATCCTCAGTACTCAATCCTCTATCCTCAATCTTCAATCCCCAATACTCAATCTTCAATCCTCATTCCTCAATCCTCAATCCTCAAACCTCAATCTTCAATCCTCAATACTCAATCTGCAATCCTCAATACTCAAACCTCAATCCTCAATCCTCATTCCTCAATCCTCAATACCCAATCCTCAATCCTCAATCCTCAATCCTCAATCCTCAATATTCAATCATCAATACTCAATCTTCAATCCGCAATCTTCAATCCTCAATACTCAATCTTCAATCCTCAATCCTCAATCCTCAATCCTCAATCCTCAATCCTCAATCCTCAATCCTCAATCCTCAATCCTCAATCCTCAATCCTCAATCCTCAATCCTCAATCCACAATCCTCAACCTTCAATACTCAATAATCAACCTCCAATCCTAGATCCTCAATCCTCAATCCTCAATCCTCAATCCTCAATCCTCAATCCTCATTCTTCAATCCTCAATACACAATCCTCAATCTTCAATCCTCAAACATCAATCCTCAATTCTCAATCCTTAATCCTCAGTCCTCAGTCGTCGAACCTCCATCCCCGACGCTTAGCACTCATCCTCAATCCTCAGCCCTCAATCCTCAATCCTCAAGCCTAAATCCTCTACCGTCAGTCCTCGTCCTCAATCCTCAAACCTCAATGCTCAATCCTCAATATTCAATCATCAATACTCAATCTTCAATCCTCAACCCTCTATCCTCAATCCTCAATCCTCAATCCTCAATCCTCAATCCTCAATATTCAATCATCAATACTCAATCTTCAACCCTCAATCTTCATCCTCAATTCTCAATCTTCAATCCCCGATCCTGAATCATCAATCCACAATCCTCAATCCTCAGGCATCAATACACAATCTTCAGTACTCAGTCCTCAATCCTCAATCCTCAATCCTCAATCCTCAATCCTCAACCATCAAACCTCATTCCTCAAACCTCAATCCTCAACCCTCAGTCCTCATCCTCAATTCTCAATACTCAATCCTCAATCGTCAATCCTCAATCTTCAATCCTCAATAATCAATCTCCGATCCTAGATCCTCAATCCCCAATCTTCAATCGCTAATCCTCAATATTCAATCTTCAATCCCCAGTCATCAATCTTCAATCCTCAAACCTCAATCCTCAACCGTCAGTCCTCGTCCTCAATCCTCAAACTTCAATACTCAATCCTCAATATTCAATCATCAATACTCAATCTTCAATCCTCAATCCTCAAACCTCAATCCTCAATCCTCATTCTTCAATCCTAAATACCCAATCCTCAATCTTCAATCCTCAATCCTCAATCCTCAATTCTCAATCCTCAATCCTTAATCCTCAGACCTCAAACATCAATATTCAACCCTCAGCCCTCGTCCTCAATCCACAACCCTCAATCCTCAGTCCTCAATATTCAATCATCAATATTCAATCTTCAATCCTCAATCCTAAATCCTCAATCCTCGATCCTCAATCCTCAATATTCAACCCTGAATACTCAATCCTCAATACTCAATCCTCAATCTTCAATCCTCAATACCCAATCTTCAATCCTCAATACTCAATCCTAAATCCTCAATCCTCAATCCTCAATCTTCAATCCTCAACACTAATCATCAATCCTCAATTCCCAATCCTCAATCCTCAATCCTCAATTTTCAATCCTCAATACCCAATCCTCTATCTTCAATCCTCAATCCTCAATCCTCAATCCTAATTCCTCAATCCTCAGGCATCAATACTCAATCTACAATACTCAATCGTCAAGCCTTAGTCCTCAATCCTCAATCGTCAATCCTCGTTCCTCAAACCTCAATCCTCAACCCTCAGTCTTCATCCTCAATCCTCAAACCTCAATCCTCAATCCTCAATCTTCAATCATCAATACTCAATCTTCAATCCTCAAACCTCAAACCTCAATCCTCAATCCTCATTCTTCAATCCTCAATGCCCAATCCTCAATCTTCAATCCTCAATCCTCAATCCTCAATCCTAATTCCTCAATCCTCATTCTTCAATCCTCAATACCCAATCCTCAATTTCAATCCTCAATCCTCAATCCTCATTTCTCAATCCTCAATCCTCAGCCCTCAGCCCTCATCCTCCATCCTCAATCCTCAATCCTCAATCCCCAATCTTCAATCCTCAATTCTCAATCGTCAATCCTCGATCCTCAATCCTCAATATTCAATCATCAATACTCAATATTCAACCCTCAATCTTCAATCCTCAATACTCAATCTTCAATCCTCAATCCTCAATCCTCAATCCTCAATCCTCAATCCTCAATATTCAATCCTCAATACTCAATCTTCAATCCTCAATCCTCAATCCTCAATATTCAATCCTCAATACTCAATCTTCAATCATCAATCCTCAATCTTCAATCCCCAATCCTCAATCCTCAATATTCAATCCTCAATACTCAATATTCAATCATCAATCCTCAATCCCCAATTCTCAGTCGTCAATCCTCAGACATCAATCCTCAATCTTCAATACTCAATCGTCAATCCTTAGTCCTCAATCCTCAAACCTCTATCCTCGTTCCTCAAACCTCAATCCTCAACCCTCAGTCTTCATCCTCAATCCTCAAACCTCAATCCTCAATCCCCAATCTTCAATCCTCAATGCTCAATCCTCAATCCTCAATCCTCAGTCCTCAGTCCTCAATCTTCAATCCTCAAACCTCAATCCTCAACCGCCAGTCCTCATTCTCCATCCTCAATCCTCAATCCTCAATCCTCAATCTTCAATCCCCAATACTCAATCATCAATCCTCAATCCTCAATCCTCAATCCTCAATCATCAGGTATCAATACACAATCTTCAGTACTCAATCCTCAATCCTCAATCCTCAATCCTCAATCCTCAATCCTCAACCATCAAACCTCACTCCTCAAACCTCAATCCTCAATCCTCACTCTTCAACACTCAATCCTCAATCCTCAATACTCAATCCTCAATCTTCAATCCTCAATACTCAATCTTCAATCCTCAATCCTCAATCCTCAATCCTCAATCCTCAATCCTCAATCCTAATTCCTCAATACTCATTCTTCAATCCTCAATACCCAATCCTCAATTTCAATCCTCAATCCTCAATCCTCATTTCTCAATCCTCAATCCTCAGCCCTCAGCCCTCATACTCCATCCTCAGTACACAATCCTCTATCCTCAATCTTCAACCCTCAATACTCAATCTTCAATCGTCATTCCTCAATCCTCAATCCTCAATCCTCAATCTTCTATCCTCAACACTCAATCTGCAATCCTCAGTCCTCAAACCTCCATCCTCAATCCTCATTCCTCAATCCTCAATACCCAATCCTCAATCCTGAATCCTCAATCCTCAATCCTCAATATTCAATCATCAATACTCAATCTTCAATCCTCAATGTTCAATCCTCAATACTCAATCTTCAATCCTCAATCCTCAATCCTCAATCCTCAGTCCTCAATCCTCAGGCATCAATACTCAATCTACAATATTCAATCCTCAACCCTTAATCCTCAACCCACAATCCTCAACCTTCAATACTCAGTACTCAATCTTCAGTCCTCAATCCTCAATCCTAAATCCTCAATCCTCAATCCTCAATATTCAATCCTCAATACTCAATCTTCAATCATCATCCTCAATCGCCAATTCTCAGTCATCAATCCTGAGTCATCAATCCTCAATCTTCAATACTCAATCGTCAATCCTTAGTCCTCAATCCTCTATCCTCTATCCTCGTTCCTCAAACCTCAATCCTCAATCCTCAATCCTCAATCCTCAATCCTCAATCTTCAATCCTCAATACCCAATCCTCAATCTTCAATCCTCAATCCTCAACCCTCAATCCTAATTCCTCAATCCTCATTCTTCAATCCTCAATACCCAATCCTCAATTTCAATCCTCAATCCTCAATCATCATTTCTCAATCCTCAATCCTCAACCCTCAGCCCTCATCCTCCATCCTCAGTACTCAATCCTCTATCCTCAATCTTCAATCCTCAATCCTCAATCCTCAATCCTCAATCCTCAATCCTCAATATTCAATCCTCAATACTCAATCTTCAATCCTCAATCCTCAATCCTCAATATTCAATCCTCAATACTCAATCTTCAATCATCAATCCTCAATCTTCAATCCCCAATCCTCAATCCTCAATATTCAATCCTCAATACTCAATATTCAATCATCAATCCTCAATCCCCAATTCTCAGTCGTCAATCCTCAGACATCAATCCTCAATCTTCAATACTCAATCGTCAATCCTTAGTCCTCAATCCTCAAACCTCTATCCTCGTTCCTCAAACCTCAATCCTCAACCCTCAGTCTTCATCCTCAATCCTCAAACCTCAATCCTCAATCCCCAATCTTCAATCCTCAATGCTCAATCCTCAATCCTCAATCCTCAGTCCTCAGTCCTCAATCTTCAATCCTCAAACCTCAATCCTCAACCGCCAGTCCTCATTCTCCATCCTCAATCCTCAATCCTCAATCCTCAATCTTCAATCCCCAATACTCAATCATCAATCCTCAATCCTCAATCCTCAATCCTCAATCATCAGGTATCAATACACAATCTTCAGTACTCAATCCTCAATCCTCAATCCTCAATCCTCAATCCTCAATCCTCAACCATCAAACCTCACTCCTCAAACCTCAATCCTCAATCCTCACTCTTCAACACTGAATCCTCAATCCTCAATACTCAATCCTCAATCTTCAATCCTCAATACTCAATCTTCAATCCTCAATCCTCAATCCTCAATCCTCAATCCTCAATCCTCAATCCTAATTCCTCAATACTCATTCTTCAATCCTCAATACCCAATCCTCAATTTCAATCCTCAATCCTCAATCCTCATTTCTCAATCCTCAATCCTCAGCCCTCAGCCCTCATACTCCATCCTCAGTACACAATCCTCTATCCTCAATCTTCAACCCTCAATACTCAATCTTCAATCGTCATTCCTCAATCCTCAATCCTCAATCCTCAATCTTCTATCCTCAACACTCAATCTGCAATCCTCAGTCCTCAAACCTCCATCCTCAATCCTCATTCCTCAATCCTCAATACCCAATCCTCAATCCTGAATCCTCAATCCTCAATCCTCAATATTCAATCATCAATACTCAATCTTCAATCCTCAATGTTCAATCCTCAATACTCAATCTTCAATCCTCAATCCTCAATCCTCAATCCTCAGTCCTCAATCCTCAGGCATCAATACTCAATCTACAATATTCAATCCTCAACCCTTAATCCTCAACCCACAATCCTCAACCTTCAATACTCAGTACTCAATCTTCAGTCCTCAATCCTCAATCCTAAATCCTCAATCCTCAATCCTCAATATTCAATCCTCAATACTCAATCTTCAATCATCATCCTCAATCGCCAATTCTCAGTCATCAATCCTGAGTCATCAATCCTCAATCTTCAATACTCAATCGTCAATCCTTAGTCCTCAATCCTCTATCCTCTATCCTCGTTCCTCAAACCTCAATCCTCAATCCTCAATCCTCAATCCTCAATCCTCAATCTTCAATCCTCAATACCCAATCCTCAATCTTCAATCCTCAATCCTCAACCCTCAATCCTAATTCCTCAATCCTCATTCTTCAATCCTCAATACCCAATCCTCAATTTCAATCCTCAATCCTCAATCATCATTTCTCAATCCTCAATCCTCAACCCTCAGCCCTCATCCTCCATCCTCAGTACTCAATCCTCTATCCTCAATCTTCAATCCTCATTACTCAATCTTCAATCCTCATTCCTCAATCCTCAATCCTCAATGTTCAATGTTCAATCCTCAAACTTCAATCCTCAATTCGCAATCCTCAATCCTCAGTCCTCAGTCGTCGAACCTCAATCCCCGACCCTTAGCACTCATCCTCAATCCTCAAACCTCAATCCTCAATCCTCAATATTCAATCATCAATACTCAATCTTCAACCCTCAATCTTCAATCCTCAATTCTCAATCTTCAATCCTCAATCCTCATTCCTCAATCCTCAATCCTCAATCCTCAATATTCAGTCCTCAATACTCAATCTTCAATCCTCAATCCTCAATCCTCAATAGTCAATACTCAGTACTCAATCTTCAATCATCAATCCTCAATCCCCAATTCTCAGTCGTCAATCCTCAGTCATCAATCCTCAATCTTCAATACTCAATCGTCAATCCTTAGTCCTCAATCCTCAATCCTCTATCCTCGTTCCTCAAACCTCAATCCTCAACCCTCAGCCTTCATCCTCAATCCTCAAACCTCAATCCTCAATCCTCAATATTCA
This sequence comes from Calliopsis andreniformis, assembly GCF_051401765.1. NCBI lineage: Eukaryota > Metazoa > Arthropoda > Insecta > Hymenoptera > Andrenidae > Calliopsis > Calliopsis andreniformis. The sequence goes on along the minus strand of NW_027480448.1, from coordinate 3,145,041 downwards.
ACCCTCAGCCCTCATCCTCCATCCTCAATCCTCAATCCTCAATCCCCAATCTTCAATCCTCAATTCTCAATCTTCAATCCTCGATCCTCAATCCTCAATATTCAATCATCAATACTCAATCTTCAACCCTCAATCTTCAATCCTCAATACTCAATCTTCAATCCTCAATCCTCAATCCTCAATCCTCAATCCTCAATCCTCAATATTCAATCCTCAATTCTCAATCTTCAATCCTCAATCCTCAATACTCAATATTCAATCCTCAATACTCAATCTTCAATTCTCAATCCTCAATACTCAGTATTCAATCCTCAATACTCAATCTTCAATCATCAATCCTCAATCTTCAATCCTCAATCCTCAATCCTCAATCCTCAATCCTCAATCCTCAATCCTCAAGATTCAATCCTCAATACCCAATCTTCAATCATCAATCCTCAGTCCTCAATTCTCAGTCGTCAATCCTCAGTCATCAGTCCTCAATCTTCAATACTCAATCGTCAATACTTAGTCCTCAATCCTCAATCCTCAATCCTCGTTGCTCAAACCTCAAACCTTAACCCTCAGTCTTCATCCTCAATCCTCAAACCTCAATACTCAATCCTCAATATTCAATCATCAATACTCAGTCTTCAATCCTCAATCCTCAAACCTCAATCCTCAATCCTCATTCTTCAATCCTAAATACCCAATCCTCAATCTTCAATCCTCAATCCTCAATCCTCAATTCTCAATCCTCAATGCTTAATCCCCAGACCTCAAACATCAATATTCAACCCTGAGTCCTCGTCCACAATCCACAACCCTCAATCCTCAGTCCTCAATATTCAATCCTCAATACTCAATCTTCAATCATCAATCCTCAATCCTCAATTCTCAGTAGTCAATCCTCAGTCATCAATCCTCAATCTTCAATACTCAATCGTCAATCCTTAGTCCCCAATCCTCAATCCTCAATCCTCGTTCCTCCAACCTCAATCCTCAACCCTCAGTCTTCATCCTAAATCCTCAAACCTCAATCCTCAATCCTCAATATTCAAACATCAATACTCAATCTTCAATCCTCAATCCTCAAACCTCAATCCTCAATCCTCAATCCTCATTCTTCAAACCTCAATACCCAATCCTCAATCTTCAATCCTCAATCCTCAGTCCTGAATCCTAATCCCTCAATCCTCATTCTTCAATCCTCAATACCCAATCCTCAATCTTCAATCCTCAATCCTCAGTCCTGAATCCTAATCCCTCAATCCTCATTCTTCAATCCTCAATACCCAATCCTCAATTTCAATTCTCAATCCTCAATCCTCATTTCTCAATCCTCAATCCTCAACCCTCAGCCCTCATCCTCCATACTCAATCCTCAATCCTCAATACTTAATTATCAATCCTCAATTCTCAATCTTCAATCCTCGATCCTCAATCGTCAATCCTCAATCCTCAATCCTCAGGCATCAATACTCAATCTTCAATGCTCAATCCTCAATCCTCAATCCTCAATCCTCATTCCCCAACCCTCAATCCTCATTCCTCAAACGTCAATCCTCAATCCTCAATCCTCAATATTCAATCCTCAATACTCAATCTTCAATCATCAATCCTCAATCTTCAATCCTCAATCCTCAATCCTCAATATTCAATCCTCAATACTCAATATTCAATCATCAATCCTCAAACCCCAATTCTCAGTCGTCAATCCTCAGACATCAATCCTCAATCTTCAATACTCAATCGTAAATCCTTAGTCCCCAATCCTCAATCCTCTATCCTCGTTCCTCAAACCTCAATCCTCAACCCTCAGTCTTCATCCTCAATCCTCAAACCTCAATCCTCAATCCTCAATATTCAACCCTCAGACCTCATCCACCATCCTCAATCCTCAATCCACAATCCCCAATCTTCAATCCTCAATTCTCAATCTTCAATCCTCGATCCTCAATCTTCAATCCTCAATATTCAATCATCAATACTCAATCTTCTACCATCAATCTTCAATCCTCAATACTCAATCTTCAATCCTCAATCCTCGATCCTCAATCCTCAATCCTCAATCCTCAATCCTCAGGCATCAATACTCAATCTACAATATTCAATCCTCAGTCCTTAATCCTCAATCCACAATCCTCTACCTTCAATACTCAATACTCAATCTTCAATCCTCAATCCTCAATCCTCAATCCTCAATCCTCAATCCTCAATCCTCAAGATTCAATCCTCAATACCCAATCTTCAATCATCAATCCTCAGTCCTCAATTCTCAGTCGTCAATCCTCAGTCATCAATCATCAATCCTCAATCTTCAACCCTCAACACTCAATCTTCAATCCTCAATCCTCAATCCTCAATACTCAATCCTCAATCTTCAATCCTCAACACTAACCTTCAATCCTCAATCCTCAATCCTCAATCCTCAATCCTCATTCTTCAATCCTCAATACCCAATCCTCAATCTTCAATCCTCAATCCTCAGTCCTGAATCCTAATCCCTCAATCATCATTCTTCAATCCTCAATACCCAATCCTCAATTTCAATTCTCAATCCTCAATCCTCATTTCTCAATCCTCAATCCTCAACCCTCAGCCCTCATCCTCCATCCTCAATCCTCAATCCTCAATACTTAATTATCAATCCTCAATTCTCAATCTTCAATCCTCGATCCTCAATCATCAATCCTCAATCCTCAATCCTCAGGCATCAATACTCAATCTTCAATGCTCAATCATCAATCCTCAATCCTCAATCCTCATTCCCCAACCCTCAATCCTCATTCCTCAAACGTCAATCCTCAACCCTCAGTCCTCGTACTCAATTCTCAATTCTCAATACTCAATCCTCAATCCTCAATCTTCAATCCTCAGCAATCAATCCCCAATCCTCAATCCTCAATCCTCGATCCTCAATCCTCAGGCATCAATACTCAATCTTCAATACTCAATCTTCAATCCTCAATCCTCAATCCTCAATCTTCAACCCTGAATCCTCAATTTTCAATCCTCAACACTCAATCTTCAATCCTCAATCCTCAGTCCTCAATCCTCAATCCTCATTCTTCAATGCTCAATACTCAATCTTCAATCCTCATTCCTCAATCCTCAATCCTCAATGTTCAATGTTCAATCCTCAAACATCAATCCTCAATTCTCAATCCTCAATCCTCAGTCCTCAGTCGTCGAACCTCAATCCCCGACCCTTAGCACTCATCCTCAATCCTCATTCCTCAATACTCAATCCTCAAACCTAAATCCTCTCCCGTCAGTCCTCGTCCTCAATCCTAAAACCCTCAATCCTCAATCCTCAATATTCAATCATCAATACTCAATCTTCAACCCTCAATCTTCAATCCTAAATACTCAATCTTCAATCCTCAATCCTCAATCCTCAATCCTCAATCCTCAATCCTCAATATTCAATCCACAATACTCAATCTTCAATCCTCAATCCTCAATCCTCAATATTCAATCCTCAATACTCAATCTTCAATCATCAATCCTCAATCCCCAATTCTCAGTCGTCAATCCTCAGTCATCAATCCTCAATCTTCAATACTCAATCGTCAATCCTTAGTCCTCAATCCTCAATCCTCTATCCTCGTTCCTCAAACCACAATCCTCAACCCTCAGTGTTCATCCTCAATCCTCAAACCTCAATCCTCAATCCTCAATATTCAACCCTCAGCCCTCATCCTTCATCCTCAATCCTCAATCCTCAATCCCCAATCTTCAATCCTCAATTCTCAATCTTCAATCCTCGATCCTCAATCCTCAATATTGAATCATCAATACTCAATCTTCAACCCTCAATCTTCAATCCTCAATACTCAATCTTCAATCCTCAACCCTCAATCCTCAATCCTCAATCCTCAGGCATCAATACTCAATCTACAATATTCAATCCTCAGTCCATAATCCTCAATCCACAATCCTCAACCTTCAATACTCAATACTCAATCTTCAATCCTCAATCCTCAATCCTCAATCCTCAATCCTCAATCCTCAATCCTCAATATTCAATCCTCAATACTCAATCTTCAATCCTCAATCCTCAATCCTCAATCCTCAATCCTCAATCCTCAATCCTCAATCCGCAATATTCAATCCTCAATACTCAATCTTCAATCATCAATCCTCAATCCTCAATTCTCAGTCGTCAATCCTCAGTCATCAATCCTCAATCTTCAATACTCAATCGTCAATCCTTAGCCCTCAATCCTCAATCCTCAATCCCCATTACGCAAACCTCAATCCTCAACCCTCAGTCTTCATCCTCAATCCTCAAACCTCAATCCTCAATCCTCAATATTCAATCATCAATACTCAATCTTCAATCCCCAATCCTCAAACCTCAATCCTCAATCCTCATTCTTCAATCCTAAATACCCAATCCTTAATCTTCAATGCTCAATCCTCCATCCTCAATTCTCAATCCTCAATCCTTAATCCTCAGACCTCAAACATCAATATTCAACCCTCAGTCCTCGTCCTCAATCCACAACACTCATTCCTCAGTACTCAATATTCAATCATAAATATTCAATCTTCAATCCTCAATCCTCAATCCTCAATCCTCAATCCTCAATCCTCAATCCTCAATCCTCAGTCTTCAACCCTGAATCCTCAATCCTCAATACTCAATCCTCAATCTTCAATGCTCAATACTCAATCTTCAATCCTCAATCCTCAATCGTCAATCCTCAATCCTCAATTTTCAATCCTCAACACTCAATCTTCAACCCTGAATCCTCAATCCTCAATCCTCAATCCTAATTCCTCAATCCTCATTCTTCAATTCTCAATACCCAATCCTCAATTTCAATCCTCAATCCTCAATCCTCATTTCTCAATCCTCAATCCTCAACCCTGAGCCCTCATCCTCCATCCTCTGTACTCAATCCTCTATCCTCAATATTCAATCATCAATATTCAATCTTCAATCCTCAATCCTCAATCCTCAATCCTCAATCCTCAATCCTCAATCTTCAACCCTGAATCCTCAATCCTCAATACTCAATCCTCAATCTTCAATCCTCAATACTCAATCTTCAACCCTGAATCCTCAATCCTCAATCCTCAATCCTCAATCTTCAATCCTCAACACTCAATCTTCAATCCTCAATCCTCAATCCTCAATCCTCAATCCTCATTCTTCAATCCTCAATACCCAATCCTCAGTCTTCAATCCTCAATCCCCAATCCTCAATCCTAATTCCTCAATCCTCATTCTTCAATCCTCAATACCCAATCCTCAATTTCAATCCTCAATCCTCAATCCTCATTTCTCAATCCTCAATCCTCAAACCTTAGCCCTCATCCTCCATCCTCAGTACTCAATCCTCTATCCTCAATCTTCAATCCTCATTCCTCAATCCTCAATCCTCAAACCTCAATCTTCAATCCTCAATACTCAATCTGCAATCGTCAATACTCAAACCTCAATCCTCAATCCTCATTCCTCAATCCTCAATACCCAATCCTCAATCCTCAATCCTCAATCCTCAATCCTCAATATTCAATCATCAATACTCAATCTTCAATCCGCAATCTTCAATCCTCAATACTCAATCTTCAATCCTCAATCCTCAATCCTCAATCCTCAATCCTCAATCCTCAATCGTCAGGCATCAATACTCAATCTACAATATTCAATCCTCAATCCTTAATCCGCAATCCACAATCCTCAACCTTCAATACTAAATACTCAATCTTCAATCCCCAATCCTCAATATTCAATCCTCAATCCTCAATCCTCAATCCTCAATCCTCAATCCTCAATCCTCAATCCTCAATCCTCAATCCTCATTCTTCAATCCTCAATACCCAATCCTCAGTCTTCAATCCTCAATCCCCAATCCTCAATCCTAATTCCTCAATCCTCATTCTTCAATCCTCAATACCCAATCCTCAATTTCAATCCTCAATCCTCAATCCTCATTTCTCAATCCTCAATCCTCAAACCTTAGCCCTCATCCTCCATCCTCAGTACTCAATCCTCTATCCTCAATCTTCAATCCCCAATACTCAATCTTCAATCCTCATTCCTCAATCCTCAATCCTCAAACCTCAATCTTCAATCCTCAATACTCAATCTGCAATCCTCAATACTCAAACCTCAATCCTCAATCCTCATTCCTCAATCCTCAATACCCAATCCTCAATCCTCAATCCTCAATCCTCAATCCTCAATATTCAATCATCAATACTCAATCTTCAATCCGCAATCTTCAATCCTCAATACTCAATCTTCAATCCTCAATCCTCAATCCTCAATCCTCAATCCTCAATCCTCAATCCTCAATCCTCAATCCTCAATCCTCAATCCTCAATCCTCAATCCTCAATCCTCAATCCACAATCCTCAACCTTCAATACTCAATAATCAACCTCCAATCCTAGATCCTCAATCCTCAATCCTCAATCCTCAATCCTCAATCCTCAATCCTCATTCTTCAATCCTCAATACACAATCCTCAATCTTCAATCCTCAAACATCAATCCTCAATTCTCAATCCTTAATCCTCAGTCCTCAGTCGTCGAACCTCCATCCCCGACGCTTAGCACTCATCCTCAATCCTCAGCCCTCAATCCTCAATCCTCAAGCCTAAATCCTCTACCGTCAGTCCTCGTCCTCAATCCTCAAACCTCAATGCTCAATCCTCAATATTCAATCATCAATACTCAATCTTCAATCCTCAACCCTCTATCCTCAATCCTCAATCCTCAATCCTCAATCCCCAATCCTCAATATTCAATCATCAATACTCAATCTTCAACCCTCAATCTTCATCCTCAATTCTCAATCTTCAATCCCCGATCCTGAATCATCAATCCACAATCCTCAATCCTCAGGCATCAATACACAATCTTCAGTACTCAGTCCTCAATCCTCAATCCTCAATCCTCAATCCTCAATCCTCAACCATCAAACCTCATTCCTCAAACCTCAATCCTCAACCCTCAGTCCTCATCCTCAATTCTCAATACTCAATCCTCAATCGTCAATCCTCAATCTTCAATCCTCAATAATCAATCTCCGATCCTAGATCCTCAATCCCCAATCTTCAATCGCTAATCCTCAATATTCAATCTTCAATCCCCAGTCATCAATCTTCAATCCTCAAACCTCAATCCTCAACCGTCAGTCCTCGTCCTCAATCCTCAAACTTCAATACTCAATCCTCAATATTCAATCATCAATACTCAATCTTCAATCCTCAATCCTCAAACCTCAATCCTCAATCCTCATTCTTCAATCCTAAATACCCAATCCTCAATCTTCAATCCTCAATCCTCAATCCTCAATTCTCAATCCTCAATCCTTAATCCTCAGACCTCAAACATCAATATTCAACCCTCAGCCCTCGTCCTCAATCCACAACCCTCAATCCTCAGTCCTCAATATTCAATCATCAATATTCAATCTTCAATCCTCAATCCTCAATCCTCAATCCTCGATCCTCAATCCTCAATATTCAACCCTGAATACTCAATCCTCAATACTCAATCCTCAATCTTCAATCCTCAATACCCAATCTTCAATCCTCAATACTCAATCCTAAATCCTCAATCCTCAATCCTCAATCTTCAATCCTCAACACTAATCATCAATCCTCAATTCCCAATCCTCAATCCTCAATCCTCAATTTTCAATCCTCAATACCCAATCCTCTATCTTCAATCCTCAATCCTCAATCCTCAATCCTAATTCCTCAATCCTCAGGCATCAATACTCAATCTACAATACTCAATCGTCAAGCCTTAGTCCTCAATCCTCAATCGTCAATCCTCGTTCCTCAAACCTCAATCCTCAACCCTCAGTCTTCATCCTCAATCCTCAAACCTCAATCCTCGACCCTCATTATTCAATCATCAATACTCAATCTTCAATCCTCAATCCTCAAACCTCAATCCTCAATCCTCATTCTTCAATCCTAAACACCCAATCCTCAATCTTCAATCCTCAAACATCATTCCTCAATTCTCAATCCTTAATCCTCAGTCCTCAGTCGTCGAACCTCCATCCCCGACGCTTAGCACTCATCCTCAATCCTCAGTCCTCAATCCTCAATCCTCAAGCCTAAATCCTCTACCGTCAGTCCTCGTCCTCAATCCTCAAACCTCAATGCTCAATCCTCAATATTCAATCATCAATACTCAATCTTCAATCCTCAATCCTCAATCCTCAATTCTCAATCCTCAATCCTCAATCCTCAATCCTCAATCCCCAATCCTCAATCCTCAATCCACAACCATCAACCTTCAATACTCAATAATCAATCTCCAATCCTAGATCCTCAATTCTCAATCCTCAATCCTCCATCTTCAACCCTGAATCCTCAATCCTCAATACTCAATCCTCAATCTTCAATCTTCAGTACTCAATCTACAATCCTCAATCCTCAATCCTCAATCCTCAATCCTCAATCTTCAACCCTCAACACTCAATCTTCAATCCTCAATCCTCAATCCTTAATACTCAGTCCTCAATCTTCAATCCTCAACACTAATCTTCAGTCCTCAATCCTCAATCCTCAATCCTCAATCCTCAATCCTCATTCTTCAATCCTCAACACCCAATCCTCAACCTTCAATCCTCAATCCTCAATCCTCAATCCTAATTCCTTAATTCTCATTCTTCAATCCTCAATACCCAATCCTCAATTTCAACCCTCAATCCTCAATCCTCATTTCTCAATCCTCAATGCTCAACCCTCAGCCCTCATCCTCCATCCTGAATCCTCAATCCACAATCGTCAATCTTCAATCCTCAATTCTCAATCTTCAATCCTCGATCCTCAATCATCAATCCTCAATCCTCAATCCTCAGGCATCAATTCTCAATTTCAATGCTCAATCCTCAATCCTCAATCCTCAATCCTCATTCCCCAACCCTCAATCCTCATTCCTCAAACCTCAATCCTCAACCATCAGTCCTCATACTCAATTCTCAATTCTCAATCCTCAATCCTCAATCCTCAATCCTCAATCCTCAATCCTCAATCCTCAATCCTCAATCCTCAATCCCCAATCCACAATCCTCAACCTTCAATACTCAATAATCAACCTCCAATCCTAGATCCTCAATCCTCAATCCTCAATCCTCAATCCTCAATCCTCAATCCTCAATCCTCATTCTTCAATCCTCAATACCCAATCCTCAACCTTCAATCCTCAAACATCAATCCTCAATTCTCAATCCTTAATCCTCAGTCCTCAGTCGTCGAACCTCCATCCCCGACGCTTAGCACTCATCCTCAATCCTCAGTCCTCAATCCTCAATCCTCCAGCCTAAATCCTCTACCGTCAGTCCTCGTCCTCAATCCTCAAACCTCAATGCTCAATCCTCAATATTCAATCATCAATACTCAATCTTCAATCCTCAACCCTCTATCCTCAATCCTCAATCCTCAATCCTCAATCCTCAATCCTCAATATTCAATCATCAATACTCAATCTTCAACCCTCAATCTTCATCCCCAATACTCAACCTTCAATCCTCAATCCTCAATCCTCAATCTTCAATCCTCAATCCTCAGGCATCAATTCTCAATCTACAATATTCAATCCTCAATCCTTAATCCTCAATCCACAATCCTCAACCTTCAACACTCCATACTCAATCTTCAATCCTCAATCCTCAATCCTCAATCCTCAATCCTCAATCCTCAATCCGCAATCCGCAATATTCAATCCTCAATACTCTATCTTCAATCAGCAATACTCAATCCTCAATTCTCAGTCGTCAATCCTCAGTCATCAATCCTCAATCTTCAATACTCAATCGTCAATCCTTAGTCCTCAATCCTCAACCTCAATCCTCGTTCCTCAAACCTCAATCCTCAACCCTCAGTCTTCATCCTCAATCCTCAAACCTCAATCCTCAATCCTCAATCTTCAATCATCAATACTCAATCTTCAATCCTCAAACCTCAAACCTCAATCCTCAATCCTCATTCTTCAATCCTCAATGCCCAATCCTCAATCTTCAATCCTCAATCCTCAATCCTCAATCCTAATTCCTCAATCCTCATTCTTCAATCCTCAATACCCAATCCTCAATTTCAATCCTCAATCCTCAATCCTCATTTCTCAATCCTCAATCCTCAGCCCTCAGCCCTCATCCTCCATCCTCAGTACACAATCCTCTATCCTCAATCTTCAATCCTCAATACTCAATCTTCAATCCTCATTCCTCAATCCTCAATCATCAATGTTCAATGTTCAATCCTCAAACATCAATCCTCAATTCTCAATCCTCAATCCTCAGTCCTCAGTCGTCGAACCTCAATCCCCGACCCTTAGCACTCATCCTCAATCCTCAAACCTCAAACCTCAATCCTCAATATTCAATCATCAATACTCAATCTTCAACCCTCAATCTTCAATCCTCAATACTCAATCTTCAATCCTCAATCCTCAATCCTCAATCCTCAATCCTCAATCCTCAATATTCAATCCTCAATACTCAATCTTCAATCCTCAATCCTCAATCCTCAATATTCAATCCTCAATACTCAATCTTCAATCATCAATCCTCAATCCCCAATTCTCAGTCGTCAATCCTCAGTCATCAATCCTCAATCTTCAATACTCAATCGTCAATCCTTAGTCTTCATCCTCAATCCTCAAACCTCAATCCTCAATCATCAATATTCAACCCTCAGCCCTCATCCTCCATCCTCAATCCTCAATCCTCAATCCCCAATCTTCAATCCTCAATTCTCAATCGTCAATCCTCGATCCTCAATCCTCAATATTCAATCATCAATACTCAATATTCAACCCTCAATCTTCAATCCTCAATACTCAATCTTCAATCCTCAATCCTCAATCCTCAATCCTCAATCCTCAATCCTCAATATTCAATCCTCAATACTCAATCTTCAATCCTCAATCCTCAATCCTCAATATTCAATCCTCAATACTCAATCTTCAATCATCAATCCTCAATCTTCAATCCCCAATCCTCAATCCTCAATATTCAATCCTCAATACTCAATATTCAATCATCAATCCTCAATCCCCAATTCTCAGTCGTCAATCCTCAGACATCAATCCTCAATCTTCAATACTCAATCGTCAATCCTTAGTCCTCAATCCTCAAACCTCTATCCTCGTTCCTCAAACCTCAATCCTCAACCCTCAGTCTTCATCCTCAATCCTCAAACCTCAATCCTCAATCCCCAATCTTCAATCCTCAATGCTCAATCCTCAATCCTCAATCCTCAGTCCTCAGTCCTCAATCTTCAATCCTCAAACCTCAATCCTCAACCGCCAGTCCTCATTCTCCATCCTCAATCCTCAATCCTCAATCCTCAATCTTCAATCCCCAATACTCAATCACCAATCCTCAATCCTCAATCCTCAATCCTCAATCATCAGGTATCAATACACAATCTTCAGTACTCAATCCTCAATCCTCAATCCTCAATCCTCAATCCTCAATCCTCAACCATCAAACCTCACTCCTCAAACCTCAATCCTCAATCCTCACTCTTCAACACTCAATCCTCAATCCTCAATACTCAATCCTCAATCTTCAATCCTCAATACTCAATCTTCAATCCTCAATCCTCAATCCTCAATCCTCAATCCTCAATCCTCAATCCTAATTCCTCAATACTCATTCTTCAATCCTCAATACCCAATCCTCAATTTCAATCCTCAATCCTCAATCCTCATTTCTCAATCCTCAATCCTCAGCCCTCAGCCCTCATACTCCATCCTCAGTACACAATCCTCTATCCTCAATCTTCAACCCTCAATACTCAATCTTCAATCGTCATTCCTCAATCCTCAATCCTCAATCCTCAATCTTCTATCCTCAACACTCAATCTGCAATCCTCAGTCCTCAAACCTCCATCCTCAATCCTCATTCCTCAATCCTCAATACCCAATCCTCAATCCTGAATCCTCAATCCTCAATCCTCAATATTCAATCATCAATACTCAATCTTCAATCCTCAATGTTCAATCCTCAATACTCAATCTTCAATCCTCAATCCTCAATCCTCAATCCTCAGTCCTCAATCCTCAGGCATCAATACTCAATCTACAATATTCAATCCTCAACCCTTAATCCTCAACCCACAATCCTCAACCTTCAATACTCAGTACTCAATCTTCAGTCCTCAATCCTCAATCCTAAATCCTCAATCCTCAATCCTCAATATTCAATCCTCAATACTCAATCTTCAATCATCATCCTCAATCGCCAATTCTCAGTCATCAATCCTGAGTCATCAATCCTCAATCTTCAATACTCAATCGTCAATCCTTAGTCCTCAATCCTCTATCCTCTATCCTCGTTCCTCAAACCTCAATCCTCAATCCTCAATCCTCAATCCTCAATCCTCAATCTTCAATCCTCAATACCCAATCCTCAATCTTCAATCCTCAATCCTCAACCCTCAATCCTAATTCCTCAATCCTCATTCTTCAATCCTCAATACCCAATCCTCAATTTCAATCCTCAATCCTCAATCATCATTTCTCAATCCTCAATCCTCAACCCTCAGCCCTCATCCTCCATCCTCAGTACTCAATCCTCTATCCTCAATCTTCAATCCTCAATCCTCAATCCTCAATCCTCAATCCTCAATCCTCAATATTCAATCCTCAATACTCAATCTTCAATCCTCAATCCTCAATCCTCAATATTCAATCCTCAATACTCAATCTTCAATCATCAATCCTCAATCTTCAATCCCCAATCCTCAATCCTCAATATTCAATCCTCAATACTCAATATTCAATCATCAATCCTCAATCCCCAATTCTCAGTCGTCAATCCTCAGACATCAATCCTCAATCTTCAATACTCAATCGTCAATCCTTAGTCCTCAATCCTCAAACCTCTATCCTCGTTCCTCAAACCTCAATCCTCAACCCTCAGTCTTCATCCTCAATCCTCAAACCTCAATCCTCAATCCCCAATCTTCAATCCTCAATGCTCAATCCTCAATCCTCAATCCTCAGTCCTCAGTCCTCAATCTTCAATCCTCAAACCTCAATCCTCAACCGCCAGTCCTCATTCTCCATCCTCAATCCTCAATCCTCAATCCTCAATCTTCAATCCCCAATACTCAATCATCAATCCTCAATCCTCAATCCTCAATCCTCAATCATCAGGTATCAATACACAATCTTCAGTACTCAATCCTCAATCCTCAATCCTCAATCCTCAATCCTCAATCCTCAACCATCAAACCTCACTCCTCAAACCTCAATCCTCAATCCTCACTCTTCAACACTGAATCCTCAATCCTCAATACTCAATCCTCAATCTTCAATCCTCAATACTCAATCTTCAATCCTCAATCCTCAATCCTCAATCCTCAATCCTCAATCCTCAATCCTAATTCCTCAATACTCATTCTTCAATCCTCAATACCCAATCCTCAATTTCAATCCTCAATCCTCAATCCTCATTTCTCAATCCTCAATCCTCAGCCCTCAGCCCTCATACTCCATCCTCAGTACACAATCCTCTATCCTCAATCTTCAACCCTCAATACTCAATCTTCAATCGTCATTCCTCAATCCTCAATCCTCAATCCTCAATCTTCTATCCTCAACACTCAATCTGCAATCCTCAGTCCTCAAACCTCCATCCTCAATCCTCATTCCTCAATCCTCAATACCCAATCCTCAATCCTGAATCCTCAATCCTCAATCCTCAATATTCAATCATCAATACTCAATCTTCAATCCTCAATGTTCAATCCTCAATACTCAATCTTCAATCCTCAATCCTCAATCCTCAATCCTCAGTCCTCAATCCTCAGGCATCAATACTCAATCTACAATATTCAATCCTCAACCCTTAATCCTCAACCCACAATCCTCAACCTTCAATACTCAGTACTCAATCTTCAGTCCTCAATCCTCAATCCTAAATCCTCAATCCTCAATCCTCAATATTCAATCCTCAATACTCAATCTTCAATCATCATCCTCAATCGCCAATTCTCAGTCATCAATCCTGAGTCATCAATCCTCAATCTTCAATACTCAATCGTCAATCCTTAGTCCTCAATCCTCTATCCTCTATCCTCGTTCCTCAAACCTCAATCCTCAATCCTCAATCCTCAATCCTCAATCCTCAATCTTCAATCCTCAATACCCAATCCTCAATCTTCAATCCTCAATCCTCAACCCTCAATCCTAATTCCTCAATCCTCATTCTTCAATCCTCAATACCCAATCCTCAATTTCAATCCTCAATCCTCAATCATCATTTCTCAATCCTCAATCCTCAACCCTCAGCCCTCATCCTCCATCCTCAGTACTCAATCCTCTATCCTCAATCTTCAATCCTCATTACTCAATCTTCAATCCTCATTCCTCAATCCTCAATCCTCAATGTTCAATGTTCAATCCTCAAACTTCAATCCTCAATTCGCAATCCTCAATCCTCAGTCCTCAGTCGTCGAACCTCAATCCCCGACCCTTAGCACTCATCCTCAATCCTCAAACCTCAATCCTCAATCCTCAATATTCAATCATCAATACTCAATCTTCAACCCTCAATCTTCAATCCTCAATTCTCAATCTTCAATCCTCAATCCTCATTCCTCAATCCTCAATCCTCAATCCTCAATATTCAATCCTCAATACTCAATCTTCAATCCTCAATCCTCAATCCTCAATAGTCAATACTCAGTACTCAATCTTCAATCATCAATCCTCAATCCCCAATTCTCAGTCGTCAATCCTCAGTCATCAATCCTCAATCTTCAATACTCAATCGTCAATCCTTAGTCCTCAATCCTCAATCCTCTATCCTCGTTCCTCAAACCTCAATCCTCAACCCTCAGCCTTCATCCTCAATCCTCAAACCTCAATCCTCAATCCTCAATATTCAACCCTCAGCCCTCATCCTCCATCCTCAATCCTCAATCCTCAATCCCCAATCTTCAATCCTCAATTCTCAATCTTCAATCCTCGATCCTCAATCCTCAATATTCAATCATCAATACTCAATCTTCAACCCTCAATCTTCAATCCTCAATACTCAATCTTCAATCCTCAATCCTCAATCCTCAATCCTCAATCCTCAATCCTCAATATTCAATCCTCAATTCTCAATCTTCAATCCTCAATCCTCAATACTCAATATTCAATCCTCAATACTCAATCTTCAATTCTCAATCCTCAATACTCAGTATTCAATCCTCAATACTCAATCTTCAATCATCAATCCTCAATCTTCAATCCTCAATCCTCAATCCTCAATCCTCAATCCTCAATCCTCAATCCTCAAGATTCAATCCTCAATACCCAATCTTCAATCATCAATCCTCAGTCCTCAATTCTCAGTCGTCAATCCTCAGTCATCAGTCCTCAATCTTCAATACTCAATCGTCAATACTTAGTCCTCAATCCTCAATCCTCAATCCTCGTTGCTCAAACCTCAAACCTTAACCCTCAGTCTTCATCCTCAATCCTCAAACCTCAATACTCAATCCTCAATATTCAATCATCAATACTCAGTCTTCAATCCTCAATCCTCAAACCTCAATCCTCAATCCTCATTCTGCAATCCTAAATACCCAATCCTCAATCTTCAATCCTCAATCCTCAATCCTCAATTCTCAATCCTCAATGCTTAATCCCCAGACCTCAAACATCAATATTCAACCCTGAGTCCTCGTCCACAATCCACAACCCTCAATCCTCAGTCCTCAATATTCAATCCTCAATACTCAATCTTCAATCATCAATCCTCAATCCTCAATTCTCAGTAGTCAATCCTCAGTCATCAATCCTCAATCTTCAATACTCAATCGTCAATCCTTAGTCCCCAATCCTCAATCCTCAATCCTCGTTCCTCCAACCTCAATCCTCAACCCTCAGTCTTCATCCTAAATCCTCAAACCTCAATCCTCAATCCTCAATATTCAAACATCAATACTCAATCTTCAATCCTCAATCCTCAAACCTCAATCCTCAATCCTCAATCCTCATTCTTCAAACCTCAATACCCAATCCTCAATCTTCAATCCTCAATCCTCAGTCCTGAATCCTAATCCCTCAATCCTCATTCTTCAATCCTCAATACCCAATCCTCAATCTTCAATCCTCAATCCTCAGTCCTGAATCCTAATCCCTCAATCCTCATTCTTCAATCCTCAATACCCAATCCTCAATTTCAATTCTCAATCCTCAATCCTCATTTCTCAATCCTCAATCCTCAACCCTCAGCCCTCATCCTCCATCCTCAATCCTCAATCCTCAATACTTAATTATCAATCCTCAATTCTCAATCTTCAATCCTCGATCCTCAATCGTCAATCCTCAATCCTCAATCCTCAGGCATCAATACTCAATCTTCAATGCTCAATCCTCAATCCTCAATCCTCAATCCTCATTCCCCAACCCTCAATCCTCATTCCTCAAACGTCAATCCTCAATCCTCAATCCTCAATATTCAATCCTCAATACTCAATCTTCAATCATCAATCCTCAATCTTCAATCCTCAATCCTCAATCCTCAATATTCAATCCTCAATACTCAATATTCAATCATCAATCCTCAAACCCCAATTCTCAGTCGTCAATCCTCAGACATCAATCCTCAATCTTCAATACTCAATCGTAAATCCTTAGTCCCCAATCCTCAATCCTCTATCCTCGTTCCTCAAACCTCAATCCTCAACCCTCAGTCTTCATCCTCAATCCTCAAACCTCAATCCTCAATCCTCAATATTCAACCCTCAGACCTCATCCACCATCCTCAATCCTCAATCCACAATCCCCAATCTTCAATCCTCAATTCTCAATCTTCAATCCTCGATCCTCAATCTTCAATCCTCAATATTCAATCATCAATACTCAATCTTCTACCATCAATCTTCAATCCTCAATACTCAATCTTCAATCCTCAATCCTCGATCCTCAATCCTCAATCCTCAATCCTCAATCCTCAGGCATCAATACTCAATCTACAATATTCAATCCTCAGTCCTTAATCCTCAATCCACAATCCTCTACCTTCAATACTCAATACTCAATCTTCAATCCTCAATCCTCAATCCTCAATCCTCAATCCTCAATCCTCAATCCTCAAGATTCAATCCTCAATACCCAATCTTCAATCATCAATCCTCAGTCCTCAATTCTCAGTCGTCAATCCTCAGTCATCAATCATCAATCCTCAATCTTCAACCCTCAACACTCAATCTTCAATCCTCAATCCTCAATCCTCAATACTCAATCCTCAATCTTCAATCCTCAACACTAACCTTCAATCCTCAATCCTCAATCCTCAATCCTCAATCCTCATTCTTCAATCCTCAATACCCAATCCTCAATCTTCAATCCTCAATCCTCAGTCCTGAATCCTAATCCCTCAATCATCATTCTTCAATCCTCAATACCCAATCCTCAATTTCAATTCTCAATCCTCAATCCTCATTTCTCAATCCTCAATCCTCAACCCTCAGCCCTCATCCTCCATCCTCAATCCTCAATCCTCAATACTTAATTATCAATCCTCAATTCTCAATCTTCAATCCTCGATCCTCAATCATCAATCCTCAATCCTCAATCCTCAGGCATCAATACTCAATCTTCAATGCTCAATCATCAATCCTCAATCCTCAATCCTCATTCCCCAACCCTCAATCCTCATTCCTCAAACGTCAATCCTCAACCCTCAGTCCTCGTACTCAATTCTCAATTCTCAATACTCAATCCTCAATCCTCAATCTTCAATCCTCAGCAATCAATCCCCAATCCTCAATCCTCAATCCTCGATCCTCAATCCTCAGGCATCAATACTCAATCTTCAATACTCAATCTTCAATCCTCAATCCTCAATCCTCAATCTTCAACCCTGAATCCTCAATTTTCAATCCTCAACACTCAATCTTCAATCCTCAATCCTCAGTCCTCAATCCTCAATCCTCATTCTTCAATGCTCAATACTCAATCTTCAATCCTCATTCCTCAATCCTCAATCCTCAATGTTCAATGTTCAATCCTCAAACATCAATCCTCAATTCTCAATCCTCAATCCTCAGTCCTCAGTCGTCGAACCTCAATCCCCGACCCTTAGCACTCATCCTCAACCCTCATTCCTCAATACTCAATCCTCAAACCTAAATCCTCTCCCGTCAGTCCTCGTCCTCAATCCTAAAACCCTCAATCCTCAATCCTCAATATTCAATCATCAATACTCAATCTTCAACCCTCAATCTTCAATCCTAAATACTCAATCTTCAATCCTCAATCCTCAATCCTCAATCCTCAATCCTCAATCCTCAATATTCAATCCACAATACTCAATCTTCAATCCTCAATCCTCAATCCTCAATATTCAATCCTCAATACTCAATCTTCAATCATCAATCCTCAATCCCCAATTCTCAGTCGTCAATCCTCAGTCATCAATCCTCAATCTTCAATACTCAATCGTCAATCCTTAGTCCTCAATCCTCAATCCTCTATCCTCGTTCCTCAAACCACAATCCTCAACCCTCAGTCTTCATCCTCAATCCTCAAACCTCAATCCTCAATCCTCAATATTCAACCCTCAGCCCTCATCCTTCATCCTCAATCCTCAATCCTCAATCCCCAATCTTCAATCCTCAATTCTCAATCTTCAATCCTCGATCCTCAATCCTCAATATTCAATCATCAATACTCAATCTTCAACCCTCAATCTTCAATCCTCAATACTCAATCTTCAATCCTCAACCCTCAATCCTCAATCCTCAATCCTCAGGCATCAATACTCAATCTACAATATTCAATCCTCAGTCCATAATCCTCAATCCACAATACTCAACCTTCAATACTCAATACTCAATCTTCAATCCTCAATCCTCAATCCTCAATCCTCAATCCTCAATCCTCAATCCTCAATATTCAATCCTCAATACTCAATCTTCAATCCTCAATCCTCAATCCTCAATCCTCAATCCTCAATCCTCAATCCTCAATCCGCAATATTCAATCCTCAATACTCAATCTTCAATCATCAATCCTCAATCCTCAATTCTCAGTCGTCAATCCTCAGTCATCAATCCTCAATCTTCAATACTCAATCGTCAATCCTTAGCCCTCAATCCTCAATCCTCAATCCCCATTACTCAAACCTCAATCCTCAACCCTCAGTCTTCATCCTCAATCCTCAAACCTCAATCCTCAATCCTCAATATTCAATCATCAATACTCAATCTTCAATCCCCAATCCTCAAACCTCAATCCTCAATCCTCATTCTTCAATCCTAAATACCCAATCCTTAATCTTCAATGCTCAATCCTCCATCCTCAATTCTCAATCCTCAATCCTTAATCCTCAGACCTCAAACATCAATATTCAACCTTCAGTCCTCGTCCTCAATCCACAACACTCATTCCTCAGTACTCAATATTCAATCATAAATATTCAATCTTCAATCCTCAATCCTCAATCCTCAATCCTCAATCCTCAATCCTCAATCCTCAATCCTCAGTCTTCAACCCTGAATCCTCAATCCTCAATACTCAATCCTCAATCTTCAATGCTCAATACTCAATCTTCAATCCTCAATCCTCAATCGTCAATCCTCAATCCTCAATTTTCAATCCTCAACACTCAATCTTCAACCCTGAATCCTCAATCCTCAATCCTCAATCCTAATTCCTCAATCCTCATTCTTCAATTCTCAATACCCAATCCTCAATTTCAATCCTCAATCCTCAATCCTCATTTCTCAATCCTCAATCCTCAACCCTGAGCCCTCATCCTCCATCCTCTGTACTCAATCCTCTATCCTCAATATTCAATCATCAATATTCAATCTTCAATCCTCAATCCTCAATCCTCAATCCTCAATCCTCAATCCTCAATCTTCAACCCTGAATCCTCAATCCTCAATACTCAATCCTCAATCTTCAATCCTCAATACTCAATCTTCAACCCTGAATCCTCAATCCTCAATCCTCAATCCTCAATCTTCAATCCTCAACACTCAATCTTCAATCCTCAATCCTCAATCCTCAATCCTCAATCCTCATTCTTCAATCCTCAATACCCAATCCTCAGTCTTCAATCCTCAATCCCCAATCCTCAATCCTAATTCCTCAATCCTCATTCTTCAATCCTCAATACCCAATCCTCAATTTCAATCCTCAATCCTCAATCCTCATTTCTCAATCCTCAATCCTCAAACCTTAGCCCTCATCCTCCATCCTCAGTACTCAATCCTCTATCCTCAATCTTCAATCCTCATTCCTCAATCCTCAATCCTCAAACCTCAATCTTCAATCCTCAATACTCAATCTGCAATCGTCAATACTCAAACCTCAATCCTCAATCCTCATTCCTCAATCCTCAATACCCAATCCTCAATCCTCAATCCTCAATCCTCAATCCTCAATATTCAATCATCAATACTCAATCTTCAATCCGCAATCTTCAATCCTCAATACTCAATCTTCAATCCTCAATCCTCAATCCTCAATCCTCAATCCTCAATCCTCAATCGTCAGGCATCAATACTCAATCTACAATATTCAATCCTCAATCCTTAATCCGCAATCCACAATCCTCAACCTTCAATACTAAATACTCAATCTTCAATCCCCAATCCTCAATATTCAATCCTCAATCCTCAATCCTCAATCCTCAATCCTCAATCCTCAATCCTCAATCCTCAATCCTCAATATTCAATCCGCAATCTTCAATCCTCAATACTCAATCTTCAATCCTCAATCCTCAATCCTCAATCCTCAATCCTCAATCCTCAATCGTCAGGCATCAATACTCAATCTACAATATTCAATCCTCAATCCTTAATCCTCAATCCTCAATCCTCAGTCCTCATTCTTCAATCCTAAATACCCAATCCTCAATCTTCAATCCTCAACCCTCAGTACTCAATTCTCAATCCTCAATCCTTAATCCTCAGACCTCAAACATCAATATTCAACCCTCAGTCCTCGTCCTCAATCCACAACCCTCAATCCTCAGTTCTCAATATTCAATCATCAATATTCAATCTTCAATCCTCAATCCTCAATCCTCAATCATCAATCCTCAATCCTCAATCTTCAATCCTCAATCCTCAATCCTCAATACTCAATCCTCAATCTTCAATCCTCAACACTAATCTTCAATCCTCAATCCTCAATCCTCAATCCTCAATCCTCATTCTTCATTCCTCAATTTCAATCCTCAATCCACAATCCTCTTCTCTCAATCCTCAATCCTCAACCCTCAGCCCTCATCCTCCATCCTCAATCCTCAATCCTCAATCCTCAATCTTCAATCCTCAACTCTCAATCTTCAATCCTCGATCCTCAATCATCAATCCTCAATCCTCAATCCTCAGGCATCAATACTCAATCTTCAATGCTCAATCCTCAATCCTCAATCCTCAATCCTCATTCCCCAACCCTCAATCCTCATTCCTCAAACCTCAATACTCAACCCTCAGTCCTCATACTCAATTCTCAATTCTCAATCCTCAATCCTCAATCCTCAATCTTCAATCTTCAATAATCAATCTCCAATCCTCAATCCTCAATCCTCGATCCTCAATCCTCAGGCATCAATACTCAATCTTCAATACTCAATCCTCAATCCTCAATCCTCAATCCTCAATCCTCAAACCTCAATCCTCAGTCCTCAATATTCAATCATCAATACTCAATCTTCAATCCTCAATCCTCAATCCTCAATCCTCAATCCTCAATCCTCAATCCTCAATCCTCAATCCTCAATCCTCCATCCTCAATCCTCAATCCTCAATCCACAATTCTCAGCCTTGAATACTCAATAATCAATCTCCAATCCTACATCCTCAATCCTCAATCCTCAATCCTCAATCCTCAATCCTCATTCTTCAATCCTCAATACCCAATCCTCAATCTTCAATCCTCAAACATCAATCCTCAATTCTCAATCCTCAATCCTCAGTCGTCAGTCGTCGAACCTCAATCCCCGACGCTTAGCACTCATCCTCAATCCTCAGTCCTCAATCCTCAATCCTCAAACCTAAATCCTCTACCGTCAGACCTCATCCTCAATGCTCAAACCTCAATCCTCAATCCTCAATATTCAATCATCAATACTCAATCTTCAATCCTCAATCCTCAATCCTCAATCCTCAATCCTCAATCCTCAATCCTCAATATTCAATCATCAATACTCAATCTTCAACCCTCAATCTTCAATCCTCAATACTCTATCTTCAATCCTGAATCCTCAATCCTCAATCCTCAATCCTCAATCCTCAGGCATTAATACTCAATCTACAACATTCAATCCTCAATCCGTAATCCTCAATCCACAATCCTCAACCTTCAATACTCAATACTCAATCTTCAATCCTCAATCCTCAATCCTCAATCCTCAATCCTCAATCCTCAATCCGCAATATTCAATCCTCAATACTCAACCTTCAATCAGCAATCCTCAATCCTCAATTCTCAGTCGTCAATCCTCAGTCATCAGTCCTCAATCTTCAATACTCAATCGTCAATCCTTAGTCCACAATCCTCAATCCTCAATCCTCGTTCCTCAAACCTCAATCCTCAACCCTCAGTCTTCATCCTCAATCCTCAAACCTCAATACTCAATCCTCAATATTCAATCATCAATCCCCAAACCTCAATCCTGAATCCTCAATTCTGAAACCTCAATCCCTAATCCTCAGACCTCAAACATCAATATTCAACCCTCAGTCCTCGTCCTCAATCCACAACCCTCAATCCTCAGTCCTCAATATTCAATCATCAATATTCAATCTTCAATCCTCAATCCTCAATCCTCAATCCTCAATCCTCAATCCTCAATCTTCAACCCTGAATCCTCAATCGTGAATACTCAATCCTCAATCTTCAATCCTCAATACTCAATCTTCAATCCTCAATCCTCAATCCTCAGTCCTCAATCCTCAATATTCAATCATCAATACTCAATCTTCAACCCTCAATCTTCAATCCTCAATACTCAATCTTCAACCCTCAACACTCAGTCTTCATTCCTCAATCCTCAATCCCCAATACTCAATCCTCAATCATCAATCCTCAACACTAATCTTCAATCCTCAATCCTCAATCCTCAATACTCAATCCTCATTCCTCAATCCTCAATTTCAATCCTCAATCCTCAATCCTCTTTTCTCAATCCTCAATCCTCAACCCTCAGCCCTCATCCTCCATCCTCAATCCTCAATCCTCAATCCTCAATCTTCAATCCTCAATTCTCAATCTTCAATCCTCGATCCTCAATCATCAATCCTCAATCCTCAATCCTCAGGCATCAATACTCAATCTTCAATGCTCAATCCTCAATCCTCCATCCTCAATCCTCATTCCCCAACCCTCAATCCTCATTCCTCAAACCTCAATCCTCAACCCGCAGTCCTCATACTCAATTCTCAATTCTCAATCCTCAATCCTCAATCCTCAATCTTCAATCCTCAATAATCAATCTCCAATCCTCAATCCTCAATCCTCGATCCTCAATCCTCAGGCATCAATACTCAATCTTCAATACACAATCCTCAATCCTCAATCCTCAATCCTCAATCCTCAATATTCAATCATCAATACTCAATCTTCAATACCCAATCCTCAAACCTCAATCCTCAATCCTCATTCTTCAATCCTAAATACCCAATCCTTAATCTTCAATGCTCAATCCTCCATGCTCAATTCTCAATCCTCAATCCTTAATCCTCAGACATCAAACATCAATATTCAACCCTCAGTCCTCGTCCTCAATCCACAACACTCATTCCTCAGTACTCAATATTCAATCATAAATATTCAATCTTCAATCCTCTATCCTCAATCCGCAATCCTCATTCCTAAATACCCAATCCTTAATCTTCAAAGCTCAATCCTCCATCCTCAATTCTCAATCCTCAATCCTTAATCCTCAGACCTCAAACATCAATATTAAACCCTCAGTCCTCGTCCTCAATCCACAACCCTCAATCCTCAGTTCTCAATATTCAATCATCAATATTCAATCTTCAATCCTCAATCCTGAATCCTCAATCCTCAATACTCAATCCTCAATCTTCAACCCTGAATCCTCAATCCTCAATACTCAATCCTCAATCTTCAATCCTCAATACTCAATCTTCAATCCTCAATCCTCAATCCTCAATCCTCAATCCTCAATCTTCAACCCTCAACACTCAATCTTCAATCCTCAATCCTCAATCCTCAATACTCAATCCTCAATCTTCAATCCTCAACACTAACCTTCAATCCTCAATCCTCAATCCTCAATCCTCAATCCTCATTCTACAATCCTCAATACCCAATCCTCAATCTTCAATCCTCAATCCTCAGTCCTGAATCCTAATCCCTCAATCCTCATTCTTCAATCCTCAATACCCAATCCTCAATTTCAATTCTCAATCCTCAATCCTCATTTCTCAATCCTCAATCCTCAACCCTCAGCCCTCATCCTCCATCCTCAATCCTCAATCCTCAATACTCAATCTTCAATCCTCAACAATCAATCTCCAATCCTCAATCCTCCATCCTCGATCCTCAATCCTCAGGCATCAATACTCAATCTTCAATACTCAATCCTCAATCCTCAATCCTCAATCCTCAATCTTCAACCCTGAATCCTCAATTTTCAATCCTCAACACTCAATCTTCAATCCTCAATCCTCAATCCTCAATCCTCAATCCTCATTCTTCAATCCTCAATACCCAATCCTCAATCTTCAATCCTCAATCCTCAATCCTCAATCCTCAATCCTCAATCCTCAATCCTCAATATTCAATCCTCAATACTCAATCTTCAATCAGCAATCCTCAATCCTCAATTCTCAGTCGTCAATCCTCAGTCATCAGTCCTCAATCTTCAATACTCAATCGTCAA
The DNA here is from genome assembly GCF_051401765.1 of Calliopsis andreniformis. Classification (NCBI taxonomy): domain Eukaryota; kingdom Metazoa; phylum Arthropoda; class Insecta; order Hymenoptera; family Andrenidae; genus Calliopsis; species Calliopsis andreniformis. Next base: position 3,120,202 of record NW_027480448.1, on the reverse strand, counting down.
TCCTTAGTCCACAATCCTCAATCCTAAATCCTCGTTCCTCAATCCTCAATCCTCAATCCTCAATCCTCAGGCATCAATACTCAATCTACAATATTCAATCCTCAACCCTTAATCCGCAATCCACAATCCTCAACCTTCAATACTAAATACTCAATCTTCAATCCTCAATCCTCAAACCTCAATACTCAATCCTCAATATTCAATCATCAATCCTCAAACCTCAATCCTCAATCCTCAATTCTCAAACCTCAATCCCTAATCCTCAGACCTCAAACATCAATATTCAACCCTCAGTCCTCGTCCTCAATCCACAACCCTCAATCCTCAGTCCTCAATATTCAATCATCAATATTCAATCTTCAATCCTCAATCCTCAATCCTCAATCCTCAATCCTCAATCCTCAATCTTCAACCCTGAATCCTCAATCGTGAATACTGAATCCTCAATATTCAATCCTCAATACTCAATCTTCAATCCTCAATCCTCAATCCTCAGTCCTCAATCCTCAATATTCAATCATCAATACTCAATCTTCAACCCTCAATCTTCAATCCTCAATACTCAATCTTCAACCCTCAACACTCAATCTTCATTCCTCAATCCTCAATCCTCAATACTCAATCCTCAATCTTCAATCCTCAACACTAATCTTCAATCCTCAATCCTCAATCCTCAATCCTCAATCCTCATTCCTCAATCCTCAATTTCTATCCTCAATCCTCAATCCTCTTTTCTCAATCCTCAATCCTCAACCCTCAGCCCTCATCCTCCATCCTCAATCCTCAATCCTCAATCCTCAATCTTCAATCCTCAATTCTCAATCTTCAATCCTCGATCCTCAATCATCAATCCTCAATCCTCAATCCTCAGGCATCAATACTCAATCTTCAATGCTCAATCCTCAATCCTCAATCCTCAATCCTCATTCCCCAACCCTCAATCCTCATTCCTCAAACGTCAATCCTCAACCCTCAGTCCTCGTACTCAATTCTCAATTCTCAATACTCAATCCTCAATCCTCAATCTTCAATCCTCAACAATCAATCTCCAATCCTCAATCCTCAATCCTCGATCCTCAATCCTCAGGCATCAATACTCAATCTTCAATACTCAATCCTCAATCCTCAATCCTCAATCCTCAATCTTCAACCCTGAATCCTCAATTTTCAATCCTCAACACTCAATCTTCAATCCTCAATCCTCAATCCTCAATCCTCAATCCTCATTCTTCAATCCTCAATACCCAATCCTCAATCTTCAATCCTCAATCCTCAATCCTCAATCCTAATTCCTCAATCCTCATTCTTCAATCCTCAATACCCAATCCTCAATTTCAATCCTCAATCCTCAATCATCATTTCTCAATCCTCAATCCTCAACCCTCAGCCCTCATCCTCCATCCTCAGTACTCAATCCTCTATCCTCAATCTTCAATCCTCAATACTCAGTCTTCAATCCTCATTCCTCAATCCTCAATCCTCAATGTTCAATGTTCAATCCTCAAACATCAATCCTCAATTCTCAATCCTCAATCCTCAGTCCTCAGTCGTCGAACCTCAATCCCCGACCCTTAGCACTCATCCTCAATCCTCATTCCTCAATACTCAATCCTCAAACCTAAATCCTCTACCGTCAGTCCTCGTCCTCAATCCTCAAACCTCAATCCTCAATCCTCAATATTCAATCATCAATACTCAATCTTCAGCCCTCAATCTTCAATCCTCAATACTCAATCTTCAATCCTCAATCCTCAATCCTCAATCCTCAATCCTCAATATTCAATCCACAATACTCAATCTTCAATCCTCAATCCTCAATCCTCAATATTCAATCCTCAATACTCAATCTTCAATCATCAATCCTCAATCCCCAATTCTCAGTCGTCAATCCTCAGTCATCAATCCTCAATCTTCAATACTCAATCGTCAATCCTTAGTCCTCAATCCTCAATCCTCTATCCTCGTTCCTCAAACCACAATCCTCAACCCTCAGTCTTCTTCCTCAATCCTCAAACCTCAATCCTCAATCCTCAATATTCAACCCTCAGCCCTCATCCTTCATCCTCAATCCTCAATCCTCAATCCCCAATCTTCAATCCTCAATTCTCAATCTTCAATCGTCGATCCTCAATCCTCAATACTCAATCTGCAATCCTCAATCCTCAAACCTCAATCCTCAATCCTCATTCCTCAATCCTCAATACCCAATCCTCAATCCTCAACCCTCAATCCTCAATCCTCAATATTCAATCATCAATACTCAATCTTCAATCCTCAATCTTCAATCCTCAATACTCAATCTTCAATCCTCAATCCTCAATCCTCAATCCTCAATCCTCAATATTCAATCATCAATACTCAATCTTCAACCCTCAATCTTCAATCCTCAATACTCAATCTTCAATCCTCAATCCTCAATCCTCAATCCTCAATCCTCAGGCATCAATAATCAATCTACAATATTCAATCCTCAGTCCATAATCCTCAATCCACAATCCTCAACCTTCAATACTCAATACTCAATCTTCAATCCTCAATCCTCAATCCTCAATCCTCAATCCTCAATCCTCAATCCTCAATATTCAATCCTCAATGCTCAATCTTCAATCATGAATCCTCAATCCTCAATTCTCAATCCTTAATCCCCAGACCTCAAACATCAATATTCAACCCTGAGTCCTCGTCCACAATCCACAACCCTCAATCCGCAGTCCTCAATATTCAATCATCAATATTCAATCTTCAATCCTCAATCCTCAATCCTCTATCCTCTATCCTCAATCCTCAATCCTCAATCCTCATTCTTCAATCCTCAATACCCAATCCTCAATCTTCAATCCTCAATCCTCAATCCTCAATCCTAATTCCTCAATCCTCATTCTTCAATCCTCAATACCCAATCCTCAATTTCAATCCTCAATCCTCAATCTTCATTTCTCAATCCTCAATCCTCAACCCTCAGCCCTCATCCTCCATCCTCAATCCTCAATCCTCAATCCTCAATCTTCAGTCCTCAATTCTCAATCTTCAATCCTCGATCCTCAATCATCAATCCTCAATCCTCAATCCTCAGGCATCAATACTCAATCTTCAATTCTCAATCATCAATACTCAATCCTCAATCTTCAATCCTCAATAATCAATTTCCAATCCTCAATCCTCAATCCTCGATCCTCAATCCTCGATCCTCAATCCTCAGGCATCAATACTCAATCTTCAATACTCAATCCTCAATCCTCAATCCTCAATCCTCAATCCTCAAACCTCAATCCTCAATCCTCAATATTCAATCATCAATAATCAATCTTCAATCCTCAATCCTCAATCCTCAATCCTCAGCCCTCAATCCTCAATCCTCAATCCTCAATCCTCAATCCTCAATCCTCAATCCTCAATCCTCAACCTTCAATACTCAATAATCAATCTCCAATCCTAGGTACTCAATCCTCGATCCTCAATCCTCATTCTTCAATCCTCAATACCCAATCCTCAGTCTTCAATCCTCAAACATCAATCCTCAATTCTCAATCCTCAATCCTCAGTCCTCAGTCGTCGAATCTCAATCCCCGGCGCTTAGCACTCATCCTCAAACCTCAGTCCTTAATCCTCAATCCTCAAACCTAAATCCTCTACCGTCAGTCCTCGTCCTCAATCCTCAAACCTCAATCCTCAATCCTCAATATTCAATCATCAATACTCAATCTTCAATCCTCAATCCTCAATCCTCAATCCTCAATCCTCAACCTTCAATACTCAATACTCAATCTTCAATCCTCAATCCTCAATCCTCAATCTTCAATCCTCAATCCTCAATCCTCAATCCTCAATCCGCAATATTCAATCCTCAATACTCAATCTTCAATCATCAATCCTCAATCCTCAATTCTCAGTCGTCAATCCTCAGTCATCAATCCTCAATCTTCAATACTCAATCGTCAATCCTTAGTCCTCAATCCTCAATCCTCAATCCCTGTTCCTCAAACCTCAATCGTCAACCCTCAGTCTTCATCCTCAATCCTCAAACCTCAATCCTCAATCCTCAATATTCAATCATCAATACTCAATCTTCAATCCCCAATCCTCAAACCTCAATCCTCAATCCTCATTCTTCAACCCTAAATACCCAATCCTTAATCTTCAATGTTCAATCCTCCATCCTCAATTCTCAATCCTCAATCCTTAATCCTCAGACCTCAAACATCAATATTCAACCCTCAGTCCTCGTCCTCAATCCACAACACTCATTCCTCAGTACTCAATATTCAATCATAAATATTCAATCTTCAATCCTCAATCCTCAATCCTCAATCCTCAATCCTCAATCCTCAATCCTCAATCCTCAATCTTCAACCCTGAATCCTCAATCCTCAATACTCAATCCTCAATCTCCAATGCTCAATACTCAATCTTCAATCCTCAATCCTCAATCGTCAATCCTCAATCCTCAATTTTCAACCCTCAACACTCAATCTTCAACCCTGAATCCTCAATCCTCAATCCTCAATCATAATTCCTCAATCCTCATTCTTCAATCCTCAATACCCAATCCTCAATTTCAATCCTCAATCCTCAATCCTCCTTTCTCAATCCTCAATCCTCAACCCTGAGCCCTCATCCTCCATCCTCAGTACTCAATCCTCTATCCTCAATATTCAATCATCAATATTCAATCTTCAATGCTCAATCCTCAATCCTCAATCCTCAATCCTCAATCCTCAATCTTCAACCCTGAATCCTCAATCCTCAATACTCAATCCTCAATCTTCAATCCTCAATACTCAATCTTCAACCCTGAATCCTCAATCCTCAATCCTCAATCCTCAATCTTCAATCCTCAACACTCAATCTTCAATCCTCAATCCTCAATCGTCAATCCTCAATATTCAATCATCAATACTCAATCTTCAGCCCTCAATCTTCAATCCTCAATACTCAATCTTCAATCCTCAATCCTCAATCCTCAATCCTCAATCCTCAATATTCAATCCACAATACTCAATCTTCAATCCTCAATCCTCAATCCTCAATATTCAATCCTCAATACTCAATCTTCAATCATCAATCCTCAATCCCCAATTCTCAGTCGTCAATCCTCAGTCATCAATCCTCAATCTTCAATACTCAATCGTCAATCCTTAGTCCTCAATCCTCAATCCTCTATCCTCGTTCCTCAAACCACAATCCTCAACCCTCAGTCTTCTTCCTCAATCCTCAAACCTCAACCCTCAATCCTCAATATTCAACCCTCAGCCCTCATCCTTCATCCTCAATCCTCAATCCTCAATCCCCAATCTTCAATCCTCAATTCTCAATCTTCAATCGTCGATCCTCAATCCTCAATACTCAATCTGCAATCCTCAATCCTCAAACCTCAATCCTCAATCCTCATTCCTCAATCCTCAATACCCAATCCTCAATCCTCAACCCTCAATCCTCAATCCTCAATATTCAATCATCAATACTCAATCTTCAATCCTCAATCTTCAATCCTCAATACTCAATCTTCAATCCTCAATCCTCAATCCTCAATCCTCAATCCTCAATATTCAATCATCAATACTCAATCTTCAACCCTCAATCTTCAATCCTCAATACTCAATCTTCAATCCTCAATCCTCAATCCTCAATCCTCAATCCTCAGGCATCAATAATCAATCTACAATATTCAATCCTCAGTCCATAATCCTCAATCCACAATCCTCAACCTTCAATACTCAATACTCAATCTTCAATCCTCAATCCTCAATCCTCAATCCTCAATCCTCAATCCTCAATCCTCAATATTCAATCCTCAATGCTCAATCTTCAATCATGAATCCTCAATCCTCAATTCTCAATCCTTAATCCCCAGACCTCAAACATCAATATTCAACCCTGAGTCCTCGTCCACAATCCACAACCCTCAATCCGCAGTCCTCAATATTCAATCATCAATATTCAATCTTCAATCCTCAATCCTCAATCCTCTATCCTCTATCCTCAATCCTCAATCCTCAATCCTCATTCTTCAATCCTCAATACCCAATCCTCAATCTTCAATCCTCAATCCTCAATCCTCAATCCTAATTCCTCAATCCTCATTCTTCAATCCTCAATACCCAATCCTCAATTTCAATCCTCAATCCTCAATCTTCATTTCTCAATCCTCAATCCTCAACCCTCAGCCCTCATCCTCCATCCTCAATCCTCAATCCTCAATCCTCAATCTTCAATCCTCAATTCTCAATCTTCAATCCTCGATCCTCAATCATCAATCCTCAATCCTCAATCCTCAGGCATCAATACTCAATCTTCAATGCTCAATCCTCAATCCTCAATCCTCAATCCTCATTCCCCAACCCTCAATCCTCATTCCTCAAACGTCAATCCTCAACCCTCAGTCCTCGTACTCAATTCTCAATTCTCAATACTCAATCCTCAATCCTCAATCTTCAATCCTCAACAATCAATCTCCAATCCTCAATCCTCAATCCTCGATCCTCAATCCTCAGGCATCAATACTCAATCTTCAATACTCAATCCTCAATCCTCAATCCTCAATCCTCAATCTTCAACCCTGAATCCTCAATTTTCAATCCTCAACACTCAATCTTCAATCCTCAATCCTCAATCCTCAATCCTCAATCCTCATTCTTCAATCCTCAATACCCAATCCTCAATCTTCAATCCTCAATCCTCAATCCTCAATCCTAATTCCTCAATCCTCATTCTTCAATCCTCAATACCCAATCCTCAATTTCAATCCTCAATCCTCAATCATCATTTCTCAATCCTCAATCCTCAACCCTCAGCCCTCATCCTCCATCCTCAGTACTCAATCCTCTATCCTCAATCTTCAATCCTCAATACTCAATCTTCAATCCTCATTCCTCAATCCTCAATCCTCAATGTTCAATGTTCAATCCTCAAACATCAATCCTCAATTCTCAATCCTCAATCCTCAGTCCTCAGTCGTCGAACCTCAATCCCCGACCCTTAGCACTCATCCTCAATCCTCATTCCTCAATACTCAATCCTCAAACCTAAATCCTCTACCGTCAGTCCTCGTCCTCAATCCTCAAACCTCAATCCTCAATCCTCAATATTCAATCATCAATACTCAATCTTCAGCCCTCAATCTTCAATCCTCAATACTCAATCTTCAATCCTCAATCCTCAATCCTCAATCCTCAATCCTCAATATTCAATCCACAATACTCAATCTTCAATCCTCAATCCTCAATCCTCAATATTCAATCCTCAATACTCAATCTTCAATCATCAATCCTCAATCCCCAATTCTCAGTCGTCAATCCTCAGTCATCAATCCTCAATCTTCAATACTCAATCGTCAATCCTTAGTCCTCAATCCTCAATCCTCTATCCTCGTTCCTCAAACCACAATCCTCAACCCTCAGTCTTCTTCCTCAATCCTCAAACCTCAATCCTCAATCCTCAATATTCAACCCTCAGCCCTCATCCTTCATCCTCAATCCTCAATCCTCAATCCCCAATCTTCAATCCTCAATTCTCAATCTTCAATCGTCGATCCTCAATCCTCAATACTCAATCTGCAATCCTCAATCCTCAAACCTCAATCCTCAATCCTCATTCCTCAATCCTCAATACCCAATCCTCAATCCTCAACCCTCAATCCTCAATCCTCAATATTCAATCATCAATACTCAATCTTCAATCCTCAATCTTCAATCCTCAATACTCAATCTTCAATCCTCAATCCTCAATCCTCAATCCTCAATCCTCAATATTCAATCATCAATACTCAATCTTCAACCCTCAATCTTCAATCCTCAATACTCAATCTTCAATCCTCAATCCTCAATCCTCAATCCTCAATCCTCAGGCATCAATAATCAATCTACAATATTCAATCCTCAGTCCATAATCCTCAATCCACAATCCTCAACCTTCAATACTCAATACTCAATCTTCAATCCTCAATCCTCAATCCTCAATCCTCAATCCTCAATCCTCAATCCTCAATATTCAATCCTCAATGCTCAATCTTCAATCATGAATCCTCAATCCTCAATTCTCAATCCTTAATCCCCAGACCTCAAACATCAATATTCAACCCTGAGTCCTCGTCCACAATCCACAACCCTCAATCCGCAGTCCTCAATATTCAATCATCAATATTCAATCTTCAATCCTCAATCCTCAATCCTCTATCCTCTATCCTCAATCCTCAATCCTCAATCCTCATTCTTCAATCCTCAATACCCAATCCTCAATCTTCAATCCTCAATCCTCAATCCTCAATCCTAATTCCTCAATCCTCATTCTTCAATCCTCAATACCCAATCCTCAATTTCAATCCTCAATCCTCAATCTTCATTTCTCAATCCTCAATCCTCAACCCTCAGCCCTCATCCTCCATCCTCAATCCTCAATCCTCAATCCTCAATCTTCAGTCCTCAATTCTCAATCTTCAATCCTCGATCCTCAATCATCAATCCTCAATCCTCAATCCTCAGGCATCAATACTCAATCTTCAATTCTCAATCATCAATACTCAATCCTCAATCTTCAATCCTCAATAATCAATTTCCAATCCTCAATCCTCAATCCTCGATCCTCAATCATCGATCCTCAATCCTCAGGCATCAATACTCAATCTTCAATACTCAATCCTCAATCCTCAATCCTCAATCCTCAATCCTCAAACCTCAATCCTCAATCCTCAATATTCAATCATCAATAATCAATCTTCAATCCTCAATCCTCAATCCTCAATCCTCAGCCCTCAATCCTCAATCCTCAATCCTCAATCCTCAATCCTCAATCCTCAATCCTCAATCCTCAACCTTCAATACTCAATAATCAATCTCCAATCCTAGGTACTCAATCCTCGATCCTCAATCCTCATTCTTCAATCCTCAATACCCAATCCTCAGTCTTCAATCCTCAAACATCAATCCTCAATTCTCAATCCTCAATCCTCAGTCCTCAGTCGTCGAATCTCAATCCCCGGCGCTTAGCACTCATCCTCAAACCTCAGTCCTTAATCCTCAATCCTCAAACCTAAATCCTCTACCGTCAGTCCTCGTCCTCAATCCTCAAACCTCAATCCTCAATCCTCAATATTCAATCATCAATACTCAATCTTCAATCCTCAATCCTCAATCCTCAATCCTCAATCCTCAACCTTCAATACTCAATACTCAATCTTCAATCCTCAATCCTCAATCCTCAATCTTCAATCCTCAATCCTCAATCCTCAATCCTCAATCCGCAATATTCAATCCTCAATACTCAATCTTCAATCATCAATCCTCAATCCTCAATTCTCAGTCGTCAATCCTCAGTCATCAATCCTCAATCTTCAATACTCAATCGTCAATCCTTAGTCCTCAATCCTCAATCCTCAATCCCTGTTCCTCAAACCTCAATCGTCAACCCTCAGTCTTCATCCTCAATCCTCAAACCTCAATCCTCAATCCTCAATATTCAATCATCAATACTCAATCTTCAATCCCCAATCCTCAAACCTCAATCCTCAATCCTCATTCTTCAACCCTAAATACCCAATCCTTAATCTTCAATGTTCAATCCTCCATCCTCAATTCTCAATCCTCAATCCTTAATCCTCAGACCTCAAACATCAATATTCAACCCTCAGTCCTCGTCCTCAATCCACAACACTCATTCCTCAGTACTCAATATTCAATCATAAATATTCAATCTTCAATCCTCAATCCTCAATCCTCAATCCTCAATCCTCAATCCTCAATCCTCAATCCTCAATCTTCAACCCTGAATCCTCAATCCTCAATACTCAATCCTCAATCTCCAATGCTCAATACTCAATCTTCAATCCTCAATCCTCAATCGTCAATCCTCAATCCTCAATTTTCAACCCTCAACACTCAATCTTCAACCCTGAATCCTCAATCCTCAATCCTCAATCATAATTCCTCAATCCTCATTCTTCAATCCTCAATACCCAATCCTCAATTTCAATCCTCAATCCTCAATCCTCCTTTCTCAATCCTCAATCCTCAACCCTGAGCCCTCATCCTCCATCCTCAGTACTCAATCCTCTATCCTCAATATTCAATCATCAATATTCAATCTTCAATGCTCAATCCTCAATCCTCAATCCTCAATCCTCAATCCTCAATCTTCAACCCTGAATCCTCAATCCTCAATACTCAATCCTCAATCTTCAATCCTCAATACTCAATCTTCAACACTGAATCCTCAATCCTCAATCCTCAATCCTCAATCTTCAATCCTCAACACTCAATCTTCAATCCTCAATCCTCAATCGTCAATCCTCAATATTCAATCATCAATACTCAATCTTCAGCCCTCAATCTTCAATCCTCAATACTCAATCTTCAATCCTCAATCCTCAATCCTCAATCCTCAATCCTCAATATTCAATCCACAATACTCAATCTTCAATCCTCAATCCTCAATCCTCAATATTCAATCCTCAATACTCAATCTTCAATCATCAATCCTCAATCCCCAATTCTCAGTCGTCAATCCTCAGTCATCAATCCTCAATCTTCAATACTCAATCGTCAATCCTTAGTCCTCAATCCTCAATCCTCTATCCTCGTTCCTCAAACCACAATCCTCAACCCTCAGTCTTCTTCCTCAATCCTCAAACCTCAATCCTCAATCCTCAATATTCAACCCTCAGCCCTCATCCTTCATCCTCAATCCTCAATCCTCAATCCCCAATCTTCAATCCTCAATTCTCAATCTTCAATCGTCGATCCTCAATCCTCAATACTCAATCTGCAATCCTCAATCCTCAAACCTCAATCCTCAATCCTCATTCCTCAATCCTCAATACCCAATCCTCAATCCTCAACCCTCAATCCTCAATCCTCAATATTCAATCATCAATACTCAATCTTCAATCCTCAATCTTCAATCCTCAATACTCAATCTTCAATCCTCAATCCTCAATCCTCAATCCTCAATCCTCAATATTCAATCATCAATACTCAATCTTCAACCCTCAATCTTCAATCCTCAATACTCAATCTTCAATCCTCAATCCTCAATCCTCAATCCTCAATCCTCAGGCATCAATAATCAATCTACAATATTCAATCCTCAGTCCATAATCCTCAATCCACAATCCTCAACCTTCAATACTCAATACTCAATCTTCAATCCTCAATCCTCAATCCTCAATCCTCAATCCTCAATCCTCAATCCTCAATATTCAATCCTCAATGCTCAATCTTCAATCATGAATCCTCAATCCTCAATTCTCAATCCTTAATCCCCAGACCTCAAACATCAATATTCAACCCTGAGTCCTCGTCCACAATCCACAACCCTCAATCCGCAGTCCTCAATATTCAATCATCAATATTCAATCTTCAATCCTCAATCCTCAATCCTCTATCCTCTATCCTCAATCCTCAATCCTCAATCCTCATTCTTCAATCCTCAATACCCAATCCTCAATCTTCAATCCTCAATCCTCAATCCTCAATCCTAATTCCTCAATCCTCATTCTTCAATCCTCAATACCCAATCCTCAATTTCAATCCTCAATCCTCAATCTTCATTTCTCAATCCTCAATCCTCAACCCTCAGCCCTCATCCTCCATCCTCAATCCTCAATCCTCAATACTCAATCTTCAGTCCTCAATTCTCAATCTTCAATCCTCGATCCTCAATCATCAATCCTCAATCCTCAATCCTCAGGCATCAATACTCAATCTTCAATTCTCAATCATCAATACTCAATCCTCAATCTTCAATCCTCAATAATCAATTTCCAATCCTCAATCCTCAATCCTCGATCCTCAATCCTCGATCCTCAATCCTCAGGCATCAATACTCAATCTTCAAGACTCAATCCTCAATCCTCAATCCTCAATCCTCAATCCTCAAACCTCAATCCTCAATCCTCAATATTCAATCATCAATAATCAATCTTCAATCCTCAATCCTCAATCCTCAATCCTCAGCCCTCAATCCTCAATCCTCAATCCTCAATCCTCAATCCTCAATCCTCAATCCTCAATCCTCAACCTTCAATACTCAATAATCAATCTCCAATCCTAGGTACTCAATCCTCGATCCTCAATCCTCATTCTTCAATCCTCAATACCCAATCCTCAGTCTTCAATCCTCAAACATCAATCCTCAATTCTCAATCCTCAATCCTCAGTCCTCAGTCGTCGAATCTCAATCCCCGGCGCTTAGCACTCATCCTCAAACCTCAGTCCTTAATCCTCAATCCTCAAACCTAAATCCTCTACCGTCAGTCCTCGTCCTCAATCCTCAAACCTCAATCCTCAATCCTCAATATTCAATCATCAATACTCAATCTTCAATCCTCAATCCTCAATCCTCAATCCTCAATCCTCAACCTTCAATACTCAATACTCAATCTTCAATCCTCAATCCTCAATCCTCAATCTTCAATCCTCAATCCTCAATCCTCAATCCTCAATCCGCAATATTCAATCCTCAATACTCAATCTTCAATCATCAATCCTCAATCCTCAATTCTCAGTCGTCAATCCTCAGTCATCAATCCTCAATCTTCAATACTCAATCGTCAATCCTTAGTCCTCAATCCTCAATCCTCAATCCCTGTTCCTCAAACCTCAATCGTCAACCCTCAGTCTTCATCCTCAATCCTCAAACCTCAATCCTCAATCCTCAATATTCAATCATCAATACTCAATCTTCAATCCCCAATCCTCAAACCTCAATCCTCAATCCTCATTCTTCAACCCTAAATACCCAATCCTTAATCTTCAATGTTCAATCCTCCATCCTCAATTCTCAATCCTCAATCCTTAATCCTCAGACCTCAAACATCAATATTCAACCCTCAGTCCTCGTCCTCAATCCACAACACTCATTCCTCAGTACTCAATATTCAATCATAAATATTCAATCTTCAATCCTCAATCCTCAATCCTCAATCCTCAATCCTCAATCCTCAATCCTCAATCCTCAATCTTCAACCCTGAATCCTCAATCCTCAATACTCAATCCTCAATCTCCAATGCTCAATACTCAATCTTCAATCCTCAATCCTCAATCGTCAATCCTCAATCCTCAATTTTCAACCCTCAACACTCAATCTTCAACCCTGAATCCTCAATCCTCAATCCTCAATCATAATTCCTCAATCCTCATTCTTCAATCCTCAATACCCAATCCTCAATTTCAATCCTCAATCCTCAATCCTCATTTCTCAATCCTCAATCCTCAACCCTGAGCCCTCATCCTCCATCCTCAGTACTCAATCCTCTATCCTCAATATTCAATCATCAATATTCAATCTTCAATGCTCAATCCTCAATCCTCAATCCTCAATCCTCAATCCTCAATCTTCAACCCTGAATCCTCAATCCTCAATACTCAATCCTCAATCTTCAATCCTCAATACTCAATCTTCAACCCTGAATCCTCAATCCTCAATCCTCAATCCTCAATCTTCAATCCTCAACACTCAATCTTCAATCCTCAATCCTCAATCGTCAATCCTCAATCCTCATTCTTCAATCCTCAATACCCAATCCTCAGTCTTCAATCCTCAATCCCCAATCCTCAATCCTAACTCCTCAATCCTCATTCTTCAATCCTCAATACCCAATCCTCAATTTCAATCCTCAATCCTCAATCCTCATTTCTCAATCCTCAATCCTCAAACCTTAGCCCTCATCCTCCATCCTCAGTACTCAATCCTCTATCCTCAATCTTCAATCCCCAATACTCAATCTTCAATCCTCATTCCTCAATCCTCAATCCTCAAACATCAATCTTCAATCCTCAATACTCAATCTGCAATCCTCAATACTCAAACCTCAATCCTCAATCCTCATTCCTCAATCCTCATTACCCAATCCTCAATCCTCAATCCTCAATCCTCAATCCTCAATATTCAATCATCAATACTCAATCTTCAATCCTCAATCTTCAATCCTCAATACTCAATCTTCAATCCTCAATCCTCAATCCTCAATCCTCAATCCTCAATCCTCAATCATCAGGCATCAATACTCAATCTACAATATTCAATCCTCAATCCTTAATCCGCAATCTACAATCCTCAACCTTCAATACTAAATACTCAATCCTCAATCCTCAATCCTCAATCCTCAATCCTCAATCCTCAATCCTCAATCCTCAATCCTCAATCCTCAATATTCAATCCTCAATACTCAATCTTCAATCAGCAATCCTCAATCCTCAATTCTCAGTCGTCAATCCTCAGTCATCAGTCCTCAATCTTCAATACTCAATCGTCAATCCTTAGTCCACAATCCTCAATCCTAAATCCTCGTTCCTCAATCCTCAATCCTCAATCCTCAATCCTCAGGCATCAATACTCAATCTACAATATTCAACCCTCAACCCTTAATCCGCAATCCACAATCCTCAACCTTCAATACTAAATACTCAATCTTCAATCCTCAATCCTCAAACCTCAATACTCAATCCTCAATATTCAATCATCAATCCTCAAACCTCAATCCTCAATCCTCAATTCTCAAACCTCAATCCCTAATCCTCAGACCTCAAACATCAATATTCAACCCTCAGTCCTCGTCCTCAATCCACAACCCTCAATCCTCAGTTCTCAATATTCAATCATCAATATTCAATCTTCAATCCTCAATCCTCAATCCTCAATCCTCAATCCTCAATCCTCAATCTTCAACCCTGAATCCTCAATCGTGAATACTGAATCCTCAATATTCAATCCTCAATACTCAATCTTCAATCCTCAATCCTCAATCCTCAGTCCTCAATCCTCAATATTCAATCATCAATACTCAATCTTCAACCCTCAATCTTCAATCCTCAATACTCAATCTTCAACCCTCAACACTCAATCTTCATTCCTCAATCCTCAATCCTCAATACTCAATCCTCAATCTTCAATCCTCAACACTAATCTTCAATCCTCAATCCTCAATCCTCAATCCTCAATCCTCATTCCTCAATCCTCAATTTCTATCCTCAATCCTCAATCCTCTTTTCTCAATCCTCAATCCTCAACCCTCAGCCCTCATCCTCCATCCTCAATCCTCAATCCTCAATCCTCAATCTTCAATCCTCAATTCTCAATCTTCAATCCTCGATCCTCAATCATCAATCCTCAATCCTCAATCCTCAGGCATCAATACTCAATCTTCAATGCTCAATCCTCAATCCTCCATCCTCAATCCTCATTCCCCAACCCTCAATCCTCATTCCTCAAACCTCAATCCTCAACCCTCAGTCCTCATACTCAATTCTCAATTCTCAATCCTCAATCCTCAATCCTCAATCTTCAATCCTCAATAATCAATCTCCAATCCTCAATCCTCAATCCTCGATCCTCAATCCTCAGGCATCAATACTCAATCTTCAATACTCAATCCTCAATCCTCAATCCTCAATCCTCAATCCTCAATATTCAATCATCAATACTCAATCTTCAATCCCCAATCCTCAAACCTCAATCCTCAATCCCCATTCTTCAATCCTAAATACCCAATCCTTAATCTTCAATGCTCAATCCTCCATGCTCAATTCTCAATCCTCAATCCTTAATCCTCAGACCTCATACATCAATATTCAACCCTCAGTCCTCGTCCTCAATCCACAACACTCATTCCTCAGTACTCAATATTCAATCATAAATATTCAATCTTCAATCCTCAATCCTCAATCCTCAATCCTCAATCCTAAATACCCAATCCTTAATCTTCAAAGCTCAATCCTCCATCCTCAATTCTCAATCCTCAATCCTTAATCCTCAGACCTCAAACATCAATATTCAACCCTCAGTCCTCGTCCTCAATCCACAACACTCATTCCTCAGTACTCAATATTCAATCATAAATATTCAATCTTCAATCCTCAATCCTCAATCCTCAATCCTCAATCTTCAATGCTCAATACTCAATCTTCAATCCTCAATCCTCAATCGTCAATCCTCAATCCTCAATTTTCAATCCTCAACACTCAATCTTCAATCCTCAATCCTCAATCCTCAATCCTCAATCATCATTCTTCAATCCTCAATACCCAATCCTCAATCTTCAATCCTCAATCCTCAATCCTCAATCCTCATTCTTCAATCCTCAATACCCAATCCTCAGTCTTCAATCCTCAATCCCCAATCCTCAATCCTAATTCCTCAATCCTCATTCTTCAATCCTCAATACCCAATCCTCAATTTCAATCCTCAATCCACAATCCTCATTTCTCAATCCTCAATCCTCAATCCTTAGCCCTCATCCTCCATCCTCAGTACTCAATCCTCTATCCTCAATCTTCAATCCCCAATACTTAATCGTCAATCCTCATTCCTCAATCCTCAATCCTCAAACCTCAATCTTCAATCCTCAATACTCCATCTGCAATCCTCAATACTCAAACCTCAATCCTCAATCCTCATTCCTCAATCCTCAATACCCAATCCTCAATCCTCAATCCTCAATCCTCAATCCTCAATCCTCAATCCTCAGTCGTCAGTCGTCGAATCTCAATCCCCGGCGCTTAGCACTCATCCTCAAACCTCAGTCCTTAATCCTCAATCCTCAAACCTAAATCCTCTACCGTCAGTCCTCGTCCTCAATCCTCAAACCTCAATCCTCAATCCTCAATATTCAATCATCAATACTCAATCTTCAATCCTCAATCCTCAATCCTCAATCCTCAATCCTCAACCTTCAATACTCAATACTCAATCTTCAATCCTCAATCCTCAATCCTCAATCTTCAATCCTCAATCCTCAATCCTCAATCCTCAATCCGCAATATTCAATCCTCAATACTCAATCTTCAATCATCAATCCTCAATCCTCAATTCTCAGTCGTCAATCCTCAGTCATCAATCCTCAATCTTCAATACTCAATCGTCAATCCTTAGTCCTCAATCCTCAATCCTCAATCCCTGTTCGTCAAACCTCAATCGTCAACCCTCAGTCTTCATCCTCAATCCTCAAACCTCAATCCTCAATCCTCAATATTCAATCATCAATACTCAATCTTCAATCCCCAATCCTCAAACCTCAATCCTCAATCCTCATTCTTCAACCCTAAATACCCAATCCTTAATCTTCAATGTTCAATCCTCCATCCTCAATTCTCAATCCTCAATCCTTAATCCTCAGACCTCAAACATCAATATTCAACCCTCAGTCCTCGTCCTCAATCCACAACACTCATTCCTCAGTACTCAATATTCAATCATAAATATTCAATCTTCAATCCTCAATCCTCAATCCTCAATCCTCAATCCTCAATCCTCAATCCTCAATCCTCAATCTTCAACCCTGAATCCTCAATCCTCAATACTCAATCCTCAATCTCCAATGCTCAATACTCAATCTTCAATCCTCAATCCTCAATCGTCAATCCTCAATCCTCAATTTTCAACCCTCAACACTCAATCTTCAACCCTGAATCCTCAATCCTCAATCCTCAATCATAATTCCTCAATCCTCATTCTTCAATCCTCAATACCCAATCCTCAATTTCAATCCTCAATCCTCAATCCTCATTTCTCAATCCTCAATCCTCAACCCTGAGCCCTCATCCTCCATCCTCAGTACTCAATCCTCTATCCTCAATATTCAATCATCAATATTCAATCTTCAATGCTCAATCCTCAATCCTCAATCCTCAATCCTCAATCCTCAATCTTCAACCCTGAATCCTCAATCCTCAATACTCAATCCTCAATCTTCAATCCTCAATACTCAATCTTCAACCCTGAATCCTCAATCCTCAATCCTCAATCCTCAATCTTCAATCCTCAACACTCAATCTTCAATCCTCAATCCTCAATCGTCAATCCTCAATCCTCATTCTTCAATCCTCAATACCCAATCCTCAGTCTTCAATCCTCAATCCCCAATCCTCAATCCTAACTCCTCAATCCTCATTCTTCAATCCTCAATACCCAATCCTCAATTTCAATCCTCAATCCTCAATCCTCATTTCTCAATCCTCAATCCTCAAACCTTAGCCCTCATCCTCCATCCTCAGTACTCAATCCTCTATCCTCAATCTTCAATCCCCAATACTCAATCTTCAATCCTCATTCCTCAATCCTCAATCCTCAAACATCAATCTTCAATCCTCAATACTCAATCTGCAATCCTCAATACTCAAACCTCAATCCTCAATCCTCATTCCTCAATCCTCATTACCCAATCCTCAATCCTCAATCCTCAATCCTCAATCCTCAATATTCAATCATCAATACTCAATCTTCAATCCTCAATCTTCAATCCTCAATACTCAATCTTCAATCCTCAATCCTCAATCCTCAATCCTCAATCCTCAATCCTCAATCATCAGGCATCAATACTCAATCTACAATATTCAATCCTCAATCCTTAATCCGCAATCTACAATCCTCAACCTTCAATACTAAATACTCAATCCTCAATCCTCAATCCTCAATCCTCAATCCTCAATCCTCAATCCTCAATCCTCAATCCTCAATCCTCAATATTCAATCCTCAATACTCAATCTTCAATCAGCAATCCTCAATCCTCAATTCTCAGTCGTCAATCCTCAGTCATCAGTCCTCAATCTTCAATACTCAATCGTCAATCCTTAGTCCACAATCCTCAATCCTAAATCCTCGTTCCTCAATCCTCAATCCTCAATCCTCAATCCTCAGGCATCAATACTCAATCTACAATATTCAACCCTCAACCCTTAATCCGCAATCCACAATCCTCAACCTTCAATACTAAATACTCAATCTTCAATCCTCAATCCTCAAACCTCAATACTCAATCCTCAATATTCAATCATCAATCCTCAAACCTCAATCCTCAATCCTCAATTCTCAAACCTCAATCCCTAATCCTCAGACCTCAAACATCAATATTCAACCCTCAGTCCTCGTCCTCAATCCACAACCCTCAATCCTCAGTCCTCAATATTCAATCATCAATATTCAATCTTCAATCCTCAATCCTCAATCCTCAATCCTCAATCCTCAATCCTCAATCTTCAACCCTGAATCCTCAATCGTGAATACTGAATCCTCAATATTCAATCCTCAATACTCAATCTTCAATCCTCAATCCTCAATCCTCAGTCCTCAATCCTCAATATTCAATCATCAATACTCAATCTTCAACCCTCAATCTTCAATCCTCAATACTCAATCTTCAACCCTCAACACTCAATCTTCATTCCTCAATCCTCAATCCTCAATACTCAATCCTCAATCTTCAATCCTCAACACTAATCTTCAATCCTCAATCCTCAATCCTCAATCCTCAATCCTCATTCCTCAATCCTCAATTTCTATCCTCAATCCTCAATCCTCTTTTCTCAATCCTCAATCCTCAACCCTCAGCCCTCATCCTCCATCCTCAATCCTCAATCCTCAATCCTCAATCTTCAATCCTCAATTCTCAATCTTCAATCCTCGATCCTCAATCATCAATCCTCAATCCTCAATCCTCAGGCATCAATACTCAATCTTCAATGCTCAATCCTCAATCCTCCATCCTCAATCCTCATTCCCCAACCCTCAATCCTCATTCCTCAAACCTCAATCCTCAACCCTCAGTCCTCATACTCAATTCTCAATTCTCAATCCTCAATCCTCAATCCTCAATCTTCAATCCTCAATAATCAATCTCCAATCCTCAATCCTCAATCCTCGATCCTCAATCCTCAGGCATCAATACTCAATCTTCAATACTCAATCCTCAATCCTCAATCCTCAATCCTCAATCCTCAATATTCAATCATCAATACTCAATCTTCAATCCCCAATCCTCAAACCTCAATCCTCAATCCCCATTCTTCAATCCTAAATACCCAATCCTTAATCTTCAATGCTCAATCCTCCATGCTCAATTCTCAATCCTCAATCCTTAATCCTCAGACCTCATACATCAATATTCAACCCTCAGTCCTCGTCCTCAATCCACAACACTCATTCCTCAGTACTCAATATTCAATCATAAATATTCAATCTTCAATCCTCAATCCTCAATCCTCAATCCTCAATCCTAAATACCCAATCCTTAATCTTCAAAGCTCAATCCTCCATCCTCAATTCTCAATCCTCAATCCTTAATCCTCAGACCTCAAACATCAATATTCAACCCTCAGTCCTCGTCCTCAATCCACAACACTCATTCCTCAGTACTCAATATTCAATCATAAATATTCAATCTTCAATCCTCAATCCTCAATCCTCAATCCTCAATCTTCAATGCTCAATACTCAATCTTCAATCCTCAATCCTCAATCGTCAATCCTCAATCCTCAATTTTCAATCCTCAACACTCAATCTTCAATCCTCAATCCTCAATCCTCAATCCTCAATCATCATTCTTCAATCCTCAATACCCAATCCTCAATCTTCAATCCTCAATCCTCAATCCTCAATCCTCATTCTTCAATCCTCAATACCCAATCCTCAGTCTTCAATCCTCAATCCCCAATCCTCAATCCTAATTCCTCAATCCTCATTCTTCAATCCTCAATACCCAATCCTCAATTTCAATCCTCAATCCACAATCCTCATTTCTCAATCCTCAATCCTCAATCCTTAGCCCTCATCCTCCATCCTCAGTACTCAATCCTCTATCCTCAATCTTCAATCCCCAATACTTAATCGTCAATCCTCATTCCTCAATCCTCAATCCTCAAACCTCAATCTTCAATCCTCAATACTCCATCTGCAATCCTCAATACTCAAACCTCAATCCTCAATCCTCATTCCTCAATCCTCAATACCCAATCCTCAATCCTCAATCCTCAATCCTCAATCCTCAATCCTCAATCCTCAGTCGTCAGTCGTCGAACCTCAATCCCCGACGCTTAGCACTCATCCTCAATCCTCAGTCATCAATCCTCAATCCTCAAACCTAAATCCTCTACCGTCAGTCCTCGTCCTCAATCCTCAAACCTCAATCCTCAATCCTCAATATTCAATTATCAATACTCAATCTTCAATCCTCAATCCTCAATCCTCAATCCTCAATCCTCAATCCTCAATTCTCAATATTCAATCATCAATACTCAATCTTCAACCCTCAATCTTCAATCCTCAATACTCAATCTTCAATCCTCAATCCTCGATCCTCAATCCTCAATCCTCAATCCTCAGGCATCAATACTCAATCTACAATATTCAATCCTCAATCCTTAATCCTCAATCCACAATCCTCAACCTTCAATCCTCAATCCTCAATCCTCAATCTTCAACCCTGAATCCTCAATCCTGAATACTCAATCCTCAATCTTCAATCCTCAATACTCAATCTTCAATCCTCAATCCTCAATCCTCAGTCCTCAATCCTCAATATTCAATCATCAATACTCAATCTTCAACCCTCAATCTTCAATCCTCAATACTCAATCTTCAATCCTCAATACTCAATCTTCAATCCTCAATCCTCAATCCTCAATCCTCAATCCTCAATCTTCAATCCTCAACACTCAATCTTCAATCCTCAATCCTCAATCCTCAATCCTCAATCCTCATTCTTCAATCCTCAATACCCAATCCTCAATCTCCAATCCTCAATCCTCAATCCTCCATCCTAGTTCCTCAATCCTCATTCTTCAATCCTCAATACCCAATCCTCAATTTCAATCCTCAATCCTCAATCCTCATTTCTCAATCCTCAATCCTCAACCCTCAGCCCTTATCCTCCATCCTCAGTACTCAATCCTCTATCCTCAATCTTCAATCCTCAATACTCAATCTTCAATCCTCATTCCTCAATCCTCAATCCTCAATCCTCAATCCTCATTCCTCAATCCTCAATACCCAATCATCAATCCTCAATCCTCAATCCTCAATCCTCAATGTTCAATCCTCAATACCCAATCCTCAATCGTCAATCCTCAATTCTCAAGCGTCAATCCTCAATCCTCAATCCTCAACCCTCAATCCTCAGTCCTCAAACCTCAATCCCTAATCCTCAATCCTGAATCCTCAATCTTCAGCCCTCAGTCATCTTAAATCAATTGTGAATCCTCAGTCCTCAATAGAATATCCTCAATTCACAGTTTTCAACTCTCAATCCCCATACTTCACTCTTCAAATCTCAATCCACAAATATCAATTCTCATCACTAAACTATCAACACTCAGTCCTCAATCTTCAATCCTCAATCCTCAATCATCAACCTTCAATCCTCAATAATGAATCTTCAACCATCAATCCTCAATCCTCAATCCTCAATCCTCAATCCTGAATATTCAATCCTCAGTCCCCAATCCTCAATCATCAATCCTCAGTCCTCAATCCTCAATCCTCAATTCTCAATACTCAGTCCTCAGTCCTCAAACCTCAACGCTCAATCCTCAATCCTCTATCATCAATCCTCAATCTTCAATACTCAATACTCAATCCTCAATCCTCAATCCTCAATCCTCAATCATCAATCCTCAATCAGCAATCCTCAATCCTCAATTCTCAGTCGTCAATCCTCAGTCATCAGTCCTCAATCTTCAATACTCAATCGTCAATCCTTAGTCCTCAATCCTCAATCCTCAATCCTCGTTCCTCAAACCTCAATCCTCAACCCCCAGTCTTCATCCTCAAACCTCAAACCTCAGTCCTCAATCCTCAATATTCAATCATCAACCCTCAAACCTCAATCCTCAATCCTCATTCTTCAATCCTAAATACCCAGTCCTCAATCTTCAATCCTCAATCCTCAATCCTCAATCCTCAATCCTCAATCCTCAATCCTCAATCCTCAATCTTCAACCCTGAATCCTCAACCCTGAATACTCAATCCTCAATCTTCAATCCTCAATACTCAATCTTCAATCCTCAATCCTCAATCCTCAGTCCTCAATCCTCAATATTCAATCATCAATACTCAATATTCAACCCTCAATCTTCAATCCTCAATACTCAATCTTCAATCCTCAATACTCAATCTTCAATCCTCAACACTCAATCTTCAATCCTCAATCCTCAATCCTCAATCCTCATTCTTCAATCCTCAATACCCAATCCTCAATCCTCAATCCTCAGTCCTCAATCCTCAATTCTCAATCCTCAATCCTCAATCCCCAGACCTCAAACATCAATACTCAACCCTCAGTCCTCGTCCGCAATCCACAACACTCAATCCTCAATCCTCAATCTTCAATCATCAATATTCAATCTTCAGTCCTCAATCCTCAATCCTCAATCCTCAATCCTCAATCCTCAACATTCAATCATCTATACTCAATCTTCAACCCTCAATCTTCAATCCTCAATACTCAATCTTCAATCCTCAATCCTCAATCCTCAATCCTCAATCCACAATCCCCAATCCTCAATCCTGAGGCATCAATACTCAATCTTCAACACTCAATCCTCGATCCTCAATCCTCAATCCTCAATCCTCAACCCACAATCCTCATTCCTCAAACCTCAATCCTCAACCCTCAGTCCTCATACTCAATTCTCAATTCTCAATCCTCAATCCTCAATCCTCAATCCTCAATCTTCAATCCTCAATAATCAACCTCCAATCCTAGATCCGCAATCCCCAATCTTCAATCCTTAATCCTCAATCTTCAATCCTCAATCCCCAGTCATCAATCTTCAATCCTCAATGCTCAATCCTCAATCCTCAATCCTCAGTCCTCAATCCCCAATCCTCAATCCTCAAACCTCAACCCTCATTCTTCAATCCTCAATACCCAATCCTCAATCTTCAATCCTCAATCCTCAATCCTCAATCCTCAATCCTCAGTCCTCAAACCTCAATCCTCAACACTCAATTCTCAATCCCCAACCTTCAATCCTCAATCCTCAATCTTCAATCCTCAATCCTCAATCCTCAATCCTCAATCCTTAATCCTCAATCGTCAATCTTTAATCCTCAATACTCAATCTTCAATCCTCAATCCTCAATCCTCAATCCTCAATCCTCATTCTTCAATACTCAATACCCAATCCTCAATCTTCAATCCTCAATCCTCAATCCTCAATTCTCTGTCCTCAAACCTCAATCCTCTACCCTCAGCCCTCATCCTCCATCCTCAATCCTCAATCATCAATCCTCAATCTTATATCCTCAATATTCAATCTTCAATCCTCAATCCTCAATCCTCAATCCTCAATCCTCAATCCTCAATCCTCAGTACTCAATCCTCAATCCTCAACCTTCAATCCTCAATACTCAATCTTCAATCCTCAATCCTCAATCCTCAATCCTCAATCCTCAATCTTCAATCCTCAATCCTCAATCCTCAATCTTCAATCCTCAATACTCAATCTGCAATCCACAATCCTCAAACCTCAATCCTCAATCCTCAATCTTCAATCCTCAATACTCAATCTGCAATCCACAATCCTCAAACCTCAATCCTCAATCCTCATTCTTCAATCCTCAATGCCCAATCCTCAATCTTCAATCCTCAATCCTCAATCCTCAATTCTCAACCCTCAATCCTTAATCCTCAGACCTCAAACATCAATATTCAACCCTCACTCCTCGTCCTCAATCCACAACCCTCAATCCTCAGTCCTCAAACCTCAATCCTCAACACTCAATTCTCAATCCCCAATCTTCAATCCTCAATCCTCAATCCTCAATCCTCAATCCTTAATCCTCAATCGTCAATCTTCAATCCTCAATACTCAATCTTCAATCCTCAATCCTCAATCCTCAATCCTCAATCCTCATTCTTCATACTCAATACCCAATCCTCAATCTTCAATCCTCAATCCTCAATCCTCAATTCTCAATCCTCAATCCTCAGTCCTCTGTCCTCAAATCTCAATCCTATACCCTCAGCCCTCATCCTCCATCCTCAATCCTCAATCATCATTCCTCAATCTTATATCCTCAATATTCAATCTTCAATCCTCAATCCTCAATCCTCAATCCTCAACCCTCAATCCTCAATCCTCAGTACTCAATTCTCAATCCTCAACCTTCAATCCTCAATACTCAATCTTCAATCCTCAATCCTCAATCCTCAATCCTAAATCCTCAATCTTCAATCCTCAATCCTCAATCCTCAATCCTCAATTCTCAACCCTCAATCCTTAATCCTCAGACCTCAAACATCAATATTCAACCCTCACTCCTCGTCCTCAATCCACAACCCTCAATCCTCAGTCCTCAATATTCAATCATCAATATTCAATCTTCAATCCTCAATCCTCAATCCTCAATCCTCAATTCTGAATCCTCAATCTTCAATCCTCAATCCTCAATCCTCAATACTCAATCCTCAATCTTCAATCCTGAATACCCACTCCTCAATCTTCAATCCTCAATCCTCAATCCTCAATCCTAATTCCTCAATCCTCATTCTTCAATCATCAATACCCAATCCTCAATTTCAATCCTCAATCCTCGATCGTCAATTCTCAATCCTCAATCCTCAGTCCTCAGTCCTCATACCGCAATCGTCAACCCTCAGCCCTCATCCTCCATCCTCAATACTCAATCCTCAACCCTCAATCTTCAATCCTCAATTCTCAGTCTTCAATCCTCGATCCTGAATCATCAATACTCAATCCTCAATCCTCAGGCATCAATACTTAATCTTCAATACTCAATCCTCAATCCTCAATCCTCAATCCTCAATCCTCAAACCTCAATCCTCATTCCTCAAACCTCAATCCTCAACCCTCAGTTCTCATACTCAATTCTCAATTCTCAATCCTCAATCCTCAATCCTCAATCTTCAATCCTCAATAATCAATCTCCAAATCTAGATCCTCAATCCCTAATCTTCAATCCTTAATCCTCAATCTTCAATCCTTAATCCTCAATCTTCAATCCCCAATCCCCAGTACTCAATCTTCAATCCTCAATGCTCAATCCTCAATCCTCAATCCTCAGTCCCCAGTCCTCAATCTTCAATCCTCAAACCTCAACCCTCAACCGTCAGTCCTCATTCTCCATCCTCAATCCTCAATCCTCAATCCTCAATCTTCAATCCCCAATACTCAATCTTCAATCCTCAATCCTCAATCCTCAATCCCTAATCCTCAATCCTCAGGCATCAATACTCAATCTTCAATACTCAATCCTCAATCCTCAATCCTCAATCCTGAATCCTCAACCATCAATCCTCATTCCTCAAACCTCAATCCTCAACCCTCAGTCCTCATCCTCAATTCTCAATACGCAATCCTCAATCCTCAATCCTCAATCTTCAATCCTCAATAATCAATATCCGATCCTAGATCCTCAATCCCCAATCTTCAATCGTTAATCTTCAATCTTCAATCCTCAATCCCCAGTCATCAACCTTCAATCCTCAATGCTCAATCCTCAATCCACAATCCTCAGTCCTCAATCCCCAATCCTCAATCCTCAAACCTCAACCCTCATTCTTCAATCCTCAATACCCAATCCTCAATCTTCAATCCTCAATCCTCAATCCTCAATCCTCAATCCTCAGTCCTCAAACCTCAATCCTCAACAAAACAATTCTCAATCCTCAATCTTCAATCCTCAATCCTCAATCCACAATCCCCAATCCTCAGTCCTCAGGCATCAATACTCAATCTTCAATACTCAATCCTCGATCCTCAATCCTCAATCCTCAATCCTCAACCCTCAATCCTCATTCCTCAAACCTCAATCCTCAACCCTCAGTCCTCATACTCAATTCTCAATTCTCAATCCTCAATCCTCAATCCTGAATCTTCAATCCTCAATAATCAACCTCCAATCCTAGATCCTCAATCCCCAATCTTCAATCCTTAATCCTCAATCTTCAATCCTTAATTCTCAATCGTCAATCTTCAATCCTCAATACTCAATCTTCAATCCTCAATCCTCAATCCTCAATCCTCAATCCTTAATCCTCAATCGTCAATCTTCAATCCTCAATACTCAATCTTCAATCCTCAATCCTCAATCCTCAATCCTCAATCCTCATTCTTCATACTCAATACCCAATCCTCAATCTTCAATCCTCAATCCTCAATCCTGAATTCTCAATCCTCAATCCTCAGTCCTCTGTCCTCAAATCTCAATCCTATACCCTCAGCCCTCATCCTCCATCCTCAATCCTCAATCATCATTCCTCAATCTTATATCCTCAATATTCAATCTTCAATCCTCAATCCTCAATCCTCAATCCTCAACCCTCAATCCTCAATCCTCAGTACTCAATTCTCAATCCTCAACCTTCAATCCTCAATACTCAATCTTCAATCCTCAATCCTCAATCCTCAATCCTCAATCCTCAATCTTCAATCCTCAATCCTCAATTCTCAACCCTCAATCCTTAATCCTCAGACCTCAAACATCAATATTCAAACCTCAGTCCTCGTCCTCAATCCACAACCCTCAATCCTCAGTCCTCAATATTCAATCATCAATATTCAATTTTCAATCCTTAATCCTCAATCCTCAATCCTCAATTCTGAATCCTCAATCATCAATCCTCAATCCTCAATCTTCAATCCTGAATACCCACTCCTCAATCTTCAATCCTCAATCCTCAATCCTCAATCCTAATTCCTCAATCCTCAATACCCAATCCTCAATCTTCAATCCTCAATCCTCAGTCCTCAATCCTCAATTCTCAATCCTCATTCTTCAATCCTCAATCATCAATCCTCAATCCTCATTCTTCAATACTCAATACCCAATCCTCAATCTTCAATCCTCAATAATCAACCTCCAATCCTAGATCCTCAATCCCCAATCTTCAATCCTTAATCCTCAATCTTCAATCCTTAATTCTCAATCGTCAATCTTCAATCCTCAATACTCAATCTTCAATCCTCAATCCTCAATCCGCAATCCTCAATCCTTAATCCTCAATCGTCAATCTTCAATCCTCAATACTCAATCTTCAATCCTCAATCCTCAATCCTCAATCCTCAATCCTCATTCTTCAATACTCAATACCCAATCCTCAATCTTCAATCCTCAATCCTCAATCCTCAATTCTCAATCCTCAATCCTCAAACCTCAATCCTCAATCTTCAATCCTCAATACTCAATCTACAATCCTCAATCCTCAAACCTCAATCCTCAATCCTCATTCTTCAATCCTCAATGCCCAATCCTCATGCTTCAATCCTCAATCCTCAATCCTCAATCTTCAATCCTCAATCCTCAATCCTCAATCGTCAATCCTCAATCCTCAATATTCAATCCTCAATACTCAATCTTCAATCCTCAATCCTCAATCCTCAATATTCAATCCTCAATACTCAATCTTCAATCATCAATCCTCAATCCCCAATTCTCAGTCGTCAATCCTCAGTCATCAATCCTCAATCTTCAATACTCAATCGTCAATCCTTAGTCTTCATCCTCAATCCTCAAACCTCAATCCTCAATCATCAATATTCAACCCTCAGCCCTCATCCTCCATCCTCAATCCTCAATCCTCAATCCCCAATCTTCAATCCTCAATTCTCAATCTTCAATCCTCGATCCTCAATCCTCAATATTCAATCATCAATACTCAATATTCAACCCTCAATCTTCAATCCTCAATACTCAATCTTCAATCCTCAATCCTCAATCCTCAATCCTCAATCCTCAATCCTCAATATTCAATCCTCAATACTCAATCTTCAATCCTCAATCCTCAATCCTCAATATTCAATCCTCAATACTCAATCTTCAATCATCAATCCTCAATCTTCAATCCCCAATCCTCAATCCTCAATATTCAATCCTCAATACTCAATATTCAATCATCAATCCTCAATCCCCAATTCTCAGTCGTCAATCCTCAGACATCAATCCTCAATCTTCAATACTCAATCGTCAATCCTTAGTCCTCAATCCTCAATCCTCTATCCTCGTTCCTCAAACCTCAATCCTCAACCCTCAGTCTTCATCCTCAATCCTCAAACCTCAATCCTCAATCCCCAATCTTCAATCCTCAATGCTCAATCCTCAATCCTCAATCCTCAGTCCTCAGTCCTCAACCTTCAATCCTCAAACCTCAATCCTCAACCGCCAGTCCTCATTCTCCATCCTCAATCCTCAATCCTCAATCCTCAATCTTCAATCCCCAATACTCAATCATCAATCCTCAATCCTCAATCCTCAATCCTCAATCATCAGGTGTCAATACTCAATCTTCAGTACTCAATCCTCAATCCTCAATCCTCAATCCTCAATCCTCAATCCTCAACCATCAAACCTCATTCCTCAAACCTCAATCCTCAACCCCCAGTCCTCATCCTCAATTCTCAATACTCAATCCTCAATCGTCAATCCTCAATCTTCAATCCTCAATAATCAATCTCCGATCCTAGATCCTCAATCCCCAATCTTCAATCGCTAATCCTCAATATTCAATCCTCAATCCCCAGTCATCAATGTTCAATCCTCAAACCTCAATCCTCAACCGTCAGTCCTTGTACTCAATCCTCAAACCTCAATACTCAATCCTCAATATTCAATCATCAATACTCAATCTTCAATCCTCAAACCTCAAACCTCAATCCTCAATCCTCATTCTTCAATCCTAAATACCCAATCCTCAATCTTCAATCCTCAATCCTCAATCCTCAATTCTCAATCCTTAATCCTTAATCCTCAGACCTCAAACATCAATATTCAACCCTCAGTCCTCTTCCTCAATCCACAACCCTCAATTCTCAGTCCTCAATATTCAATCATCAATATTCAATCTTCAATCCTCAATCCTCAATCCTCAATCCTCGATCCTCAATCCTCAATATTCAACCCTGAATACTCAATCCTCAATACTCAATCCTCAATCTTCAATCCTCAATACCCAATCTTCAATCCTCAATCCTCAATCCTCAATCCTCAATCCTCAATCTTCAATCCTCAACACTCAATCTTCAATCCTCAGTCCTCAATCCTCAATCCTCAATCCTCATTCTTCAATCCTCAATGCCCAATCCTCAATCTTCAATCCTCAATCCTCAATCCTCAATCCTAATTCCTCAATCCTCATTCTTCAATCCTCAATACCCAATCCTCAATTTCAATCCTCAATCCTCAATCCTCAATCCTCATTTCTCAATCCTCAATCCTCAGCCCTCAGCCCTCATCCTCCATCCTCAGTACACAATCCTCTATCCTCAATCTTCAATCCTCAATACTCAATCTTCAATCCTCATTCCTCAATCCTCAATCCTCAATGTTCAATGTTCAATCCTCAAACATCAATCCTCAATTCTCAATCTTCAATCCTCGATCCTCAATCCTCAATATTCAATCATCAATCCTCAATCCCCAATTCTCAGTCGTCAATCCTCAGACATCAATCCTCAATCTTCAATACTCAATCGTCAATCCTTAGTCCTCAATCCTCAATCCTCTATCCTCGTTCCTCAAACCTCAATCCTCAACCCTCAGTCTTCATCCTCAATCCTCAAACCTCAATCCTCAATCCCCAATCTTCAATCCTCAATGCTCAATCCTCAATCCTCAATCCTCAGTCCTCAGTCCTCAATCTTCAATCCTCAAACCTCAATCCTCAACCGCCAGTCCTCATTCTCCATCCTCAATCCTCAATCCTCAATCCTCAATCTTCAATCCCCAATACTCAATCATCAATCCTCAATCCTCAATCCTCAATCCTCAATCATCAGGTGTCAATACTCAATCTTCAGTACTCAATCCTCAATCCTCAATCCTCAATCCTCAATCCTCAATCCTCAACCATCAAACCTCATTCCTCAAACCTCAATCCTCAACCCCCAGTCCTCATCCTCAATTCTCAATACTCAATCCTCAATCGTCAATCCTCAATCTTCAATCCTCAATAATCAATCTCCGATCCTAGATCCTCAATCACCAATCTTCAATCGCTAATCCTCAATATTCAATCCTCAATCCCCAGTCATCAATCTTCAATCCTCAAACCTCAATCCTCAACCGTCAGTCCTCGTACTCAATCCTCAAACCTCAATACTCAATCCTCAATATTCAATCATCAATACTCAATCTTCAATCCTCAAACCTCAAACCTCAATCCTCAATCCTCATTCTTCAATCGTAAATACCCAATCCTCAATCTTCAATCCTCAATCCTCAATCCTCAATTCTCAATCCTCAATCCTTAATCCTCAGACCTCAAACATCAATATTCAACCCTCAGCCCTCGTCCTCAATCCACAACCCTCAATCCTCAGTCCTCAATATTCAATCATCAATATTCAATCTTCAATCCTCAATCCTCAATCCTCAATCCTCGATCCTCAATCCTCAATATTCAACCCTGAATACTCAATCCTCAATACTCAATCCTCAATCTTCAATCCTCAATACCCAATCTTCAATCCTCAATCCTCAATCCTCAATCCTCAATCCTCAATCTTCAATCCTCAACACTCAATCTTCAATCCTCAGTCCTCAATCCTCAATCCTCAATCCTCATTCTTCAATCCTCAATGCCCAATCCTCAATCTTCAATCCTCAATCCTCAATCCTCAATCCTAATTCCTCAATCCTCATTCTTCAATCCTCAATACCCAATCCTCAATTTCAATCCTCAATCCTCAATCCTCATTTCTCAATCCTCAATCCTCAGCCCTCAGCCCTCATCCTCCATCCTCAGTACACAATCCTCTATCCTCAATCTTCAATCCTCAATACTCAATCTTCAATCCTCATTCCTCAATCCTCAATCCTCAATGTTCAATGTTCAATCCTCAAACATCAATCCTCAATTCTCAATCTTCAATCCTCGATCCTCAATCCTCAATATTCAATCATCAATACTCAATATTCAACCCTCAATCTTCAATCCTCAATACTCAATCTTCAATCCTCAATCCTCAATCCTCAATCCTCAATCCTCAATCCTCAATATTCAATCCTCAATACTCAATCTTCAATCCTCAATCCTCAATCCTCAATATTCAATCCTCAATACTCAATCTTCAATCATCAATCCTCAATCTTCAATCCCCAATCCTCAATCCTCAATATTCAATCCTCAATACTCAATATTCAATCATCAATCCTCAATCCCCAATTCTCAGTCGTCAATCCTCAGACATCAATCCTCAATCTTCAATACTCAATCGTCAATCCTTAGTCCTCAATCCTCAATCCTCTATCCTCGTTCCTCAAACCTCAATCCTCAACCCTCAGTCTTCATCCTCAATCCTCAAACCTCAATCCTCAATCCCCAATCTTCAATCCTCAATGCTCAATCCTCAATCCTCAATCCTCAGTCCTCAGTCCTCAATCTTCAATCCTCAAACCTCAATCCTCAACCGCCAGTCCTCATTCTCCATCCTCAATCCTCAATCCTCAATCCTCAATCTTCAATCCCCAATACTCAATCATCAATCCTCAATCCTCAATCCTCAATCCTCAATCATCAGGTGTCAATACTCAATCTTCAGTACTCAATCCTCAATCCTCAATCCTCAATCCTCAATCCTCAATCCTCAATCCTCAACCATCAAACCTCATTCCTCAAACCTCAATCCTCAACCCCCAGTCCTCATCCTCAATTCTCAATACTCAATCCTCAATCGTCAATCCTCAATCTTCAATCCTCAATAATCAATCTCCGATCCTAGATCCTCAATCCCCAATCTTCAATCGCTAATCCTCAATATTCAATCCTCAATCCCCAGTCATCAATCTTCAATCCTCAAACCTCAATCCTCAACCGTCAGTCCTCGTACTCAATCCTCAAACCTCAATACTCAATCCTCAATATTCAATCATCAATACTCAATCTTCAATCCTCAAACCTCAAACCTCAATCCTCAATCCTCATTCTTCAATCGTAAATACCCAATCCTCAATCTTCAATCCTCAATCCTCAATCCTCAATTCTCAATCCTCAATCCTTAATCCTCAGACCTCAAACATCAATATTCAACCCTCAGCCCTCGTCCTCAATCCACAACCCTCAATCCTCAGTCCTCAATATTCAATCATCAATATTCAATCTTCAATCCTCAATCCTCAATCCTCAATCCTCGATCCTCAATCCTCAATATTCAACCCTGAATACTCAATCCTCAATACTCAATCCTCAATCTTCAATCCTCAATACCCAATCTTCAATCCTCAATACTCAATCCTAAATCCTCAATCCTCAATCCTCAATCTTCAATCCTCAACACTAATCTTCAATCCTCAATCCCCAATCCTCAATCCTCAATCCTCATTCTTCAATCCTCAATACCCAATCCTCAATCTTCAATCCTCAATCCTCAATCCTCAATCCTAATTCCTCAATCCTCATTCTTCAATCCTCAATACCCAATCCTCAATTTCAATCCTCAGTCCTCAATCCTCATTTCTCAATCCTCAATCCTCAACCCTCAGCCCTCATCCTCCATCCTCAGTACTCAATCCTCTATCCTCAATCTTCAATCCTCAATACTCAATCTTCAATCCTCATTCCTCAATCCTCAATCCTCAATCCTCAATCTTCAATCCTCAATACTCAATCTGCAATCCCCAATCCTCAAACCTCAATCCTCAATCCTCATTACTCAATCCTCAATACCCAAACCTCAATCCTCAATCCTCAATCCTCAATCCTCAATATTCAATCATCAATACTCAATCTTCAATCCTCAATCTTCAATCCTCAATACTCTGCCTTCAATCCTCAATCCTCAATCATCAATCCTCAATCCTCAATCCTCAGGCATCAATACTCAATCTACAATACTCAATCGTCAAGCCTTAGTCCTCAATCCTCAATCCTCAATCCTCGTTCCTCAAACCTCAATCCTCAACCCTCAGTCTTCATTCTCAATCCTCAAACCTCAATCCTCAACCCTCATTATTCAATCATCAATACTCAATCTTCAATCCTCAAACCTCAAACCTCAATCCTCAATCCTCATTCATCAATCCTAAATACCCAATCCTCAATCTTCAATCCTCAATCCTCAATCCTCAATTCTCAATCCTCAATCCTTAATCCTCAGACCTCAAACATCAATATTCAACCCTCAGTTCTCTTCCTCAATCCACAACCCTCAATCCTCAGTCCTCAATATTCAATCATCAATATTCAATCTTCAATACTCAATCCTCAATCCTCAATCCTCAATCCTCAATCCTCACTCTTCAACACTGAATCCTCAATCCTCAATACTCAATCCTCAATCTTCAATCCTCAATACTCAATCTTCAATCCTCAATCCTCAATCCTCAATCCTCAATCGTCAATCCTCAATCCTCAATCCTAATTCCTCAATACTCATTCTTCAATCCTCAATCCTCAATCCTCAATATTCAATCTTCTATCCTCAACACTCAATCTGCAATCCTCAGTCCTCAAACCTCCATCCTCAATCCTCATTCCTCAATCCTCAATACCCAATCCTCAATCCTGAATCCTCAATCCTCAATCCTCAATCCTCAATATTCAATCATCAATACTCAATCTTCAATCCTCAATCTTCAATCCTCAATACTCAATCTTCAATCCTCAATCCTCAATCCTCAATCCTCAGTACTCAATCCTCAGGCATCAATACTCAATCTACAATATTCAATCCTCAATCCTTAATCCTCAACCCACAATCCTCAACCTTCAATACTCAATACTCAATCTTCAGTCCTCAATCCTCAATCCTAAATCCTCAATCCTCAATCCTCAATATTCAATCCTCAATACTCAATCTTCAATCATCATCCTCAATCCCCAATTCTCAGTCGTCAATCCTGAGTCATCAATCCTCAATCTTCAATACTCAATCGTCAATCCTTAGTCCTCAATCCTCAATCCTCTATCCTCGTTCCTCAAACCTCAATCCTCAATCCTCAATCCTCAATCCTCAATCCTCATTCTTCAATCTTCAATACCCAATCCTCAATCTTCAATCCTCAATCCTCAACCCTCAATCCTAATTCCTCAATCCTCATTCTTCAATCCTCAATACCCAATCCTCAATTTCAATCCTCAATCCTCAATCATCATTTCTCAATCCTCAAACCTCAACCCTCAGCCCTCATCCTCCATCCTCAGTACTCAATCCTCTATCCTCAATCTTCAATCCTCAATACTCAATCTTCAATCCTCATTCCTCAATCCTCAATCCTCAATATTCAATCTTCTATCCTCAACACTCAATCTGCAATCCTCAGTCCTCAAACCTCCATCCTCAATCCTCATTCCTCAATCCTTAATCTTCAGACCTCAAACATCAATATTCAACCCTCAGTTCTCTTCCTCAATCCACAACCCTCAATCCTCAGTCCTCAATATTCAATCATCAATATTCAATCTTCAATACTCAATCCTCAATCCTCAATCCTCAATCCTCAATCCTCACTCTTCAACACTGAATCCTCAATCCTCAATACTCAATCCTCAATCTTCAATCCTCAATACTCAATCTTCAATCCTCAATCCTCAATCCTCAATCCTCAATCCTCAATCCTCAATCCTCAATCCTAATTCCTCAATACTCATTCTTCAATCCTCAATACCCAATCCTCAATTTCAATCCTCAATCCTCAATCCTCATTTCTCAATCCTCAATCCTCAGCCCTCAGCCCTCATCCTCCATCCTCAGTACACAATCCTCTATCCTCAATCTTCAATCCTCAATACTCAATCTTCAATCGTCATTCCTCAATCCTCAATCCTCAATATTCAATCTTCTATCCTCAACACTCAATCTGCAATCCTCAGTCCTCAAACCTCCATCCTCAATCCTCATTCCTCAATCCTCAATACCCAATCCTCAATCCTGAATCCTCAATCCTCAATCCTCAATCCTCAATATTCAATCATCAATACTCAATCTTCAATCCTCAATCTTCAATCCTCAATACTCAATCTTCAATCCTCAATCCTCAATCCTCAATCCTCAGTCCTCAATCCTCAGGCATCAATACTCAATCTACAATATTCAATCCTCAATCCTTAATCCTCAACCCACAATCCTCAACCTTCAATAATCAATACTCAATCTTCAGTCCTCAATCCTCAATCCTAAATCCTCAATCCTCAATCCTCAATATTCAATCCTCAATACTCAATCTTCAATCATCATCCTCAATCCCCAATTCTCAGTCGTCAATCCTGAGTCATCAATCCTCAATCTTCAATACTCAATCGTCAATCCTTAGTCCTCAATCCTCAATCCTCTATCCTCGTTCCTCAAACCTCAATCCTCAATCCTCAATCCTCAATCCTCAATCCTCATTCTTCAATCTTCAATACCCAATCCTCAATCTTCAATCCTCAATCCTCAACCCTCAATCCTAATTCCTCAATCCTCATTCTTCAATCCTCAATACCCAATCCTCAATTTCAATCCTCAATCCTCAATCATCATTTCTCAATCCTCAAACCTCAACCCTCAGCCCTCATCCTCCATCCTCAGTACTCAATCCTCTATCCTCAATCTTCAATCCTCAATACTCAATCTTCAATCCTCATTCCTCAATCCTCAATCCTCAATGTTCAATGTTCAATCCTCAAACATGAATCCTCAATTCGCAATCCTCAATCCTCAGTCCTCAGTCGTCGAACCTCAATCCCCGACCCTTAGCACTCATCCTCAATCCTCAAACCTCAATCCTCAATCCTCAATATTCAATCATCAATACTCAATCTTCAACCCTCAATCTTCAATCCTCAATTCTCAATCTTCAATCCTCAATCCTCATTCCTCAATCCTCAATCCTCAATCCTCAATATTCAATCCTCAATACTCAATCTTCAATCCTCAATCCTCAATCCTCAATATTCAATCCTCAATACTCAATCTTCAATCATCAATCCTCAATCCCCAATTCTCAGTCGTCAATCCTCAGTCATCAATCCTCAATCTTCAATACTCAATCGTCAATCCTTAGTCCTCAATCCTCAATCCTCTATCCTCGTTCCTCAAACCTCAATCCTCAACCCTCAGTCTTCATCCTCAATCCTCAAACCTCAATCCTCAATCCTCAATATTCAACCCTCAGCCCTCATCCTCCATCCTCAATCCTCAATCCTCAATCCCCAATCTTCAATCCTCAATTCTCAATCTTCAATCCTCGATCCTCAATCCTCAATATTCAATCATCAATACTCAATCTTCAACACTCAATCTTCAATCCTCAATACTCAATCTTCAATCCTCAATCCTCAATCCTCAATCCTCAATCCTCAATGCTCAATATTCAATCCTCAATTCTCAATCTTCAATCCTCAATCCTCAATCCTCAATATTCAATCCCCAATACTCAATCTTCAATCATCAATCCTCAATCTTCAATCCTCAATCCTCAATCCTCAATATTCAATCCTCAATACTCAATATTCAATCATCAATCCTCAAACCCCAATTCTCAGTCGTCAATCCTCAGACATCAATCCTCAATCTTCAATACTCAATCGTCAATCCTTCGTCCTCAATCCTCAATCCTCTATCCTCGTTCCTGAAACCGCAATCCTCAACCCTCAGTCTTCACCCTGAATCCTCAAACCTCAATCGTCAATCCTCAATATTCAACCCTCAGCCCTCATCCACCATCCTCAATCCTCAATCCTCAATCCCCAATCTTCAATCCTCAACCCTCAATCTTCAATCCTCGATCCTCAATCTTCAATCCTCAATATTCAATCATCAATACTCAATCTTCTACCCTCAATCTTCAATCCTCAATACTCAATCTTCAATCCTCAATCCTCAATCCTCAATCCTCAATCCTCAATCCTCAATCCTCAGGCATCAATACTCAATCTACAATATTCAATCCTCAGTCCTTAACCCTCAATCCACAATCCTCTACCTTCAATACTCAATACTCAATCTTCAATCCTCAATCCTCAATCCTCAGTCCTCAATCCTCAATCCTCAATCCTCAAGATTCAATCCTCAATACCCAATCTTCAATCATCAATCCTCAGTCCTCAATTCTCAGTCGTCAATCCTCAGTCATCAATCCTCAATCTTCAATACTCAATCGTCAATACTTAGTCCTCAATCCTCAATCCTCAATCCTCGTTGCTCAAACCTCAAACCTCAACCCTCAGTCTTCATCCTCAATCCTCAAACCTCAATACTCAATCCTCAATATTCAATCATCAATACTCAGTCTTCAATCCTCAATCCTCAAACCTCAATCCTCAATCCTCATTCTTCAATCCTAAATACCCAATCCTCAATCTTCAATCCTCAATCCTCAATCCTCAATTCTCAATCCTCAATCCTTAATCCCCAGACCTCAAACATCAATATTCAACCCTGAGTCCTCGTCCACAATCCACAACCCTCAATCCTCAGTCCTCAATATTCAATCCTCAATCCTCAATCTTCAATCATCAATCCTCAATCCTCAATTCTCAGTCGTCAATCCTCAGTCATCAATCCTCAATCTTCAATACTCAATCGTCAATCCTTAGTCCCCAATCCTCAATCCTCAATCCTCGTTCCTCCAACCTCAATCCTCAACCCTCAGTCTTCATCCTAAATCCTCAAACCTCAATCCTCAATCCTCAATATTCAAACATCAATACTCAATCTTCATTCCTCAATCCTCATTCTTCAATCCTCAATACCCAATCCTCAATTTCAATCCTCAATCCTCAATCCTCATTTCTCAATCCTCAATCCTCAAACCTTAGCCCTCATCCTCCATCCTCAGTACTCAATCCTCTATCCTCAACCTTCAATCCCCAATACTCAATCTTCAATCCTCATTCCTCAATCCTCAATCCTCAAACCTCAATCTTCAATCCTCAATACTCAATCTGCAATCCTCAATTCTCAAACCTCAATCCTCAATCCTCATTCCTCAATCCTCAATACCCAATCCTCAATCCTCAATCCTCAATCCTCAATCCTCAATATTCAATCATCAATACTCAATCTTCAATCCGCAATCTTCAATCCTCAATACTCAATCTTCAATCCTCAATCCTCAATCCTCAATCCTCAATCCTCAGTCCTCAATCGTCAGGCATCAATACTCAATCTACAATATTCAATCCTCAATCCTTAATCCGCAATCCACAATCCTCAACCTTCAATACTAAATACTCAATCTTCAATCCTCAATCCTCAATCCTCAATCCTCAATCCTCAATCCTCAATCCTCAATCCTCAATCCTCAATATTCAATCCTCAATACTCAGTCTTCAATCATCAATCCTCAATCCTCAATCCTCAGTCGTCAATCCTCAGTCATCAATCCTCAATCTTCAA
The DNA here is from genome assembly GCF_051401765.1 of Calliopsis andreniformis. Classification (NCBI taxonomy): domain Eukaryota; kingdom Metazoa; phylum Arthropoda; class Insecta; order Hymenoptera; family Andrenidae; genus Calliopsis; species Calliopsis andreniformis. Next base: position 3,081,161 of record NW_027480448.1, on the reverse strand, counting down.
TACTCAATCGTCAATCCTTAGTCCTCAATCCTCAATCCTCAATCCTCGTTCCTCAAACCTCAATCCTCAACCCTCAGTCTTCATCCTCAATCCTCAAACCTCAATCCTCAATCCTCAATATTCAATCATCAATACTCAATCTTCAATCCTCAATCCTCAAACCTCAATCCTCAGTCCTCATTCTTCAATCCTAAATACCCAATCCTCAATCTTCAATCCTCAACCCTCAATACTCAATTCTCAATCCTCAATCCTTAATCCTCAGACCTCAAACATCAATATTCAACCCTCAGTCCTCGTCCTCAATCCACAACCCTCAATCCTCAGTTCTCAATATTCAATCATCAATATTCAATCTTCAATCCTCAATCCTCAATCCTCAATCATCAATCCTCAATCCTCAATCTTCAATCCTCAATCCTCAATCCTCAATACTCAATCCTCAATCTTCAATCCTCAACACTAATCTTCAATCCTCAATCCTCAATCCTCAATCCTCAATCCTCATTCTTCAATCCTCAATTTCAATCCTCAATCCACAATCCTCTTCTCTCAATCCTCAATCCTCAACCCTCAGCCCTCATCCTCCATCCTCAATCCTCAATCCTCAATCCTCAATCTTCAATCCTCAACTCTCAATCTTCAATCCTCGATCCTCAATCATCAATCCTCTATCCTCAATCCTCAGGCATCAATACTCAATCTTCAATGCTCAATCCTCAATCCTCAATCCTCAATCCTCATTCCCCAACCCTCAATCCTCATTCCTCAAACCTCAATACTCAACCCTCAGTCCTCATACTCAATTCTCAATTCTCAATCCTCAATCCTCAATCCTCAATCTTCAATCCTCAATAATCAATCTCCAATCCTCAATCCTCAATCCTCGATCCTCAATCCTCAGGCATCAATACTCAATCTTCAATACTCAATCCTCAATCCTCAATCCTCAATCCTCAATCCGAAAAACCTCAATCCTCAGTCCTCAATATTCAATCATCAATACTCAATCTTCAATCCTCAATCCTCAATCCTCAATCCTCAATCCTCAATCCTCAATCCTCAATCCTCAATCCTCAATCCTCAATCCTCCATCCTCAATCCTCAATCCTCAATCCACAATTCTCAGCCTTGAATACTCAATAATCAATCTCCAATCCTACATCCTCAATCCTCAATCCTCAATCCTCAATCCTCAATCCTCATTCTTCAATCCTCAATACCCAATCCTCAATCTTCAATCCTCAAACATCAATCCTCAATTCTCAATCCTCAATCCTCAGTCGTCAGTCGTCGAACCTCAATCCCCGACGCTTAGCACTCATCCTCAATCCTCAGTCCTCAATCCTCAATCCTCAAACCTAAATCCTCTACCGTCAGACCTCATCCTCAATCCTCAAACCTCAATCCTCAATCCTCAATATTCAATCATCAATACTCAATCTTCAATCCTCAATCCTCAATCCTCAATCCTCAATCCTCAATCGTCAATCCTCAATATTCAATCATCAATACTCAATCTTCAACCGTCAATCTTCAATCCTCAATACTCAATCTTCAATCCTGAATCCTCATTCCTCAATCCTCAATCCTCAATCCTCAGGCATTAATACTCAATCTACAATATTCAATCCTCAATCCGTAATCCTCAATCCACAATCCTCAACCTTCAATACTCAATACTCAATATTCAATCCTCAATCCTCAATCCTCAATCCTCAATCCTCAATCCTCAATCCGCAATATTCAATCCTCAATACTCAACCTTCAATCAGCAATCCTCAATCCTCAATTCTCAGTCGTCAATCCTCAGTCATCAGTCCTCAATCTTCAATACTCAATCGTCAATCCTCAATATTCAATCATCAATATTCAATCTTCAATCCTCAATCCTCAATCCTCAATCCTCAATTCTGAATCCTCAATCTTCAATCCTCAATCCTCAATCCTCAATACTCAATCCTCAATCTTCAATCCTGAATACCCACTCCTCAATCTTCAATCCTCAATCCTCAATCCTCAATCCTAATTCCTCAATCCTCATTCTTCAATCATCAATACCCAATCCTCAATTTCAATCCTCAATCCTCGATCGTCAATTCTCAATCCTCAATCCTCAGTCCTCAGTCCTCATACCGCAATCGTCAACCCTCAGCCCTCATCCTCCATCCTCAATACTCAATCCTCAACCCTCAATCTTCAATCCTCAATTCTCAGTCTTCAATCCTCGATCCTGAATCATCAATACTCAATCCTCAATCCTCAGGCATCAATACTTAATCTTCAATACTCAATCCTCAATCCTCAATCCTCAATCCTCAATCCTCAAACCTCAATCCTCATTCCTCAAACCTCAATCCTCAACCCTCAGTTCTCATACTCAATTCTCAATTCTCAATCCTCAATCCTCAATCCTCAATCTTCAATCCTCAATAATCAATCTCCAAATCTAGATCCTCAATCCCTAATCTTCAATCCTTAATCCTCAATCTTCAATCCTTAATCCTCAATCTTCAATCCCCAATCCCCAGTACTCAATCTTCAATCCTCAATGCTCAATCCTCAATCCTCAATCCTCAGTCCCCAGTCCTCAATCTTCAATCCTCAAACCTCAACCCTCAACCGTCAGTCCTCATTCTCCATCCTCAATCCTCAATCCTCAATCCTCAATCTTCAATCCCCAATACTCAATCTTCAATCCTCAATCCTCAATCCTCAATCCCTAATCCTCAATCCTCAGGCATCAATACTCAATCTTCAATACTCAATCCTCAATCCTCAATCCTCAATCCTGAATCCTCAACCATCAATCCTCATTCCTCAAACCTCAATCCTCAACCCTCAGTCCTCATCCTCAATTCTCAATACGCAATCCTCAATCCTCAATCCTCAATCTTCAATCCTCAATAATCAATATCCGATCCTAGATCCTCAATCCCCAATCTTCAATCGTTAATCTTCAATCTTCAATCCTCAATCCCCAGTCATCAACCTTCAATCCTCAATGCTCAATCCTCAATCCACAATCCTCAGTCCTCAATCCCCAATCCTCAATCCTCAAACCTCAACCCTCATTCTTCAATCCTCAATACCCAATCCTCAATCTTCAATCCTCAATCCTCAATCCTCAATCCTCAATCCTCAGTCCTCAAACCTCAATCCTCAACAAAACAATTCTCAATCCTCAATCTTCAATCCTCAATCCTCAATCCACAATCCCCAATCCTCAGTCCTCAGGCATCAATACTCAATCTTCAATACTCAATCCTCGATCCTCAATCCTCAATCCTCAATCCTCAACCCTCAATCCTCATTCCTCAAACCTCAATCCTCAACCCTCAGTCCTCATACTCAATTCTCAATTCTCAATCCTCAATCCTCAATCCTGAATCTTCAATCCTCAATAATCAACCTCCAATCCTAGATCCTCAATCCCCAATCTTCAATCCTTAATCCTCAATCTTCAATCCTTAATTCTCAATCGTCAATCTTCAATCCTCAATACTCAATCTTCAATCCTCAATCCTCAATCCTCAATCCTCAATCCTTAATCCTCAATCGTCAATCTTCAATCCTCAATACTCAATCTTCAATCCTCAATCCTCAATCCTCAATCCTCAATCCTCATTCTTCATACTCAATACCCAATCCTCAATCTTCAATCCTCAATCCTCAATCCTGAATTCTCAATCCTCAATCCTCAGTCCTCTGTCCTCAAATCTCAATCCTATACCCTCAGCCCTCATCCTCCATCCTCAATCCTCAATCATCATTCCTCAATCTTATATCCTCAATATTCAATCTTCAATCCTCAATCCTCAATCCTCAATCCTCAACCCTCAATCCTCAATCCTCAGTACTCAATTCTCAATCCTCAACCTTCAATCCTCAATACTCAATCTTCAATCCTCAATCCTCAATCCTCAATCCTCAATCCTCAATCTTCAATCCTCAATCCTCAATTCTCAACCCTCAATCCTTAATCCTCAGACCTCAAACATCAATATTCAAACCTCAGTCCTCGTCCTCAATCCACAACCCTCAATCCTCAGTCCTCAATATTCAATCATCAATATTCAATTTTCAATCCTTAATCCTCAATCCTCAATCCTCAATTCTGAATCCTCAATCATCAATCCTCAATCCTCAATCTTCAATCCTGAATACCCACTCCTCAATCTTCAATCCTCAATCCTCAATCCTCAATCCTAATTCCTCAATCCTCAATACCCAATCCTCAATCTTCAATCCTCAATCCTCAGTCCTCAATCCTCAATTCTCAATCCTCATTCTTCAATCCTCAATCATCAATCCTCAATCCTCATTCTTCAATACTCAATACCCAATCCTCAATCTTCAATCCTCAATAATCAACCTCCAATCCTAGATCCTCAATCCCCAATCTTCAATCCTTAATCCTCAATCTTCAATCCTTAATTCTCAATCGTCAATCTTCAATCCTCAATACTCAATCTTCAATCCTCAATCCTCAATCCGCAATCCTCAATCCTTAATCCTCAATCGTCAATCTTCAATCCTCAATACTCAATCTTCAATCCTCAATCCTCAATCCTCAATCCTCAATCCTCATTCTTCAATACTCAATACCCAATCCTCAATCTTCAATCCTCAATCCTCAATCCTCAATTCTCAATCCTCAATCCTCAGTCCTCTGTCCTCAAATCTCAATCCTCTACCCTCAGCCCTCATCCTCCATCCTCAATCCTCAATCATCAATCCTCAATCTTATATCCTCAATATTCAATCTTCAATCCTCAATCCTCAATCCTCAATCCTCAATCCTCAATCCTCAATCCTCAGTACTCAATCCTCAATCCTCAACATTCAATCCTCAATACTCAATCTTCAATACTCAATCCTCAATCCTCAATCCTCAATCCTCAATCTTCAATCCTCAAACCTCAATCCTCAATCTTCAATCCTCAATACTCAATCTACAATCCTCAATCCTCAAACCTCAATCCTCAATCCTCATTCTTCAATCCTCAATGCCCAATCCTCATGCTTCAATCCTCAATCCTCAATCCTCAATCTTCAATCCTCAATCCTCAATCCTCAATCGTCAATCCTCAATCCTCAATATTCAATCCTCAATACTCAATCTTCAATCCTCAATCCTCAATCCTCAATATTCAATCCTCAATACTCAATCTTCAATCATCAATCCTCAATCCCCAATTCTCAGTCGTCAATCCTCAGTCATCAATCCTCAATCTTCAATACTCAATCGTCAATCCTTAGTCTTCATCCTCAATCCTCAAACCTCAATCCTCAATCATCAATATTCAACCCTCAGCCCTCATCCTCCATCCTCAATCCTCAATCCTCAATCCCCAATCTTCAATCCTCAATTCTCAATCTTCAATCCTCGATCCTCAATCCTCAATATTCAATCATCAATACTCAATATTCAACCCTCAATCTTCAATCCTCAATACTCAATCTTCAATCCTCAATCCTCAATCCTCAATCCTCAATCCTCAATCCTCAATATTCAATCCTCAATACTCAATCTTCAATCCTCAATCCTCAATCCTCAATATTCAATCCTCAATACTCAATCTTCAATCATCAATCCTCAATCTTCAATCCCCAATCCTCAATCCTCAATATTCAATCCTCAATACTCAATATTCAATCATCAATCCTCAATCCCCAATTCTCAGTCGTCAATCCTCAGACATCAATCCTCAATCTTCAATACTCAATCGTCAATCCTTAGTCCTCAATCCTCAATCCTCTATCCTCGTTCCTCAAACCTCAATCCTCAACCCTCAGTCTTCATCCTCAATCCTCAAACCTCAATCCTCAATCCCCAATCTTCAATCCTCAATGCTCAATCCTCAATCCTCAATCCTCAGTCCTCAGTCCTCAACCTTCAATCCTCAAACCTCAATCCTCAACCGCCAGTCCTCATTCTCCATCCTCAATCCTCAATCCTCAATCCTCAATCTTCAATCCCCAATACTCAATCATCAATCCTCAATCCTCAATCCTCAATCCTCAATCATCAGGTGTCAATACTCAATCTTCAGTACTCAATCCTCAATCCTCAATCCTCAATCCTCAATCCTCAATCCTCAACCATCAAACCTCATTCCTCAAACCTCAATCCTCAACCCCCAGTCCTCATCCTCAATTCTCAATACTCAATCCTCAATCGTCAATCCTCAATCTTCAATCCTCAATAATCAATCTCCGATCCTAGATCCTCAATCCCCAATCTTCAATCGCTAATCCTCAATATTCAATCCTCAATCCCCAGTCATCAATGTTCAATCCTCAAACCTCAATCCTCAACCGTCAGTCCTTGTACTCAATCCTCAAACCTCAATACTCAATCCTCAATATTCAATCATCAATACTCAATCTTCAATCCTCAAACCTCAAACCTCAATCCTCAATCCTCATTCTTCAATCCTAAATACCCAATCCTCAATCTTCAATCCTCAATCCTCAATCCTCAATTCTCAATCCTTAATCCTTAATCCTCAGACCTCAAACATCAATATTCAACCCTCAGTCCTCTTCCTCAATCCACAACCCTCAATTCTCAGTCCTCAATATTCAATCATCAATATTCAATCTTCAATCCTCAATCCTCAATCCTCAATCCTCGATCCTCAATCCTCAATATTCAACCCTGAATACTCAATCCTCAATACTCAATCCTCAATCTTCAATCCTCAATACCCAATCTTCAATCCTCAATCCTCAATCCTCAATCCTCAATCCTCAATCTTCAATCCTCAACACTCAATCTTCAATCCTCAGTCCTCAATCCTCAATCCTCAATCCTCATTCTTCAATCCTCAATGCCCAATCCTCAATCTTCAATCCTCAATCCTCAATCCTCAATCCTAATTCCTCAATCCTCATTCTTCAATCCTCAATACCCAATCCTCAATTTCAATCCTCAATCCTCAATCCTCAATCCTCATTTCTCAATCCTCAATCCTCAGCCCTCAGCCCTCATCCTCCATCCTCAGTACACAATCCTCTATCCTCAATCTTCAATCCTCAATACTCAATCTTCAATCCTCATTCCTCAATCCTCAATCCTCAATGTTCAATGTTCAATCCTCAAACATCAATCCTCAATTCTCAATCTTCAATCCTCGATCCTCAATCCTCAATATTCAATCATCAATCCTCAATCCCCAATTCTCAGTCGTCAATCCTCAGACATCAATCCTCAATCTTCAATACTCAATCGTCAATCCTTAGTCCTCAATCCTCAATCCTCTATCCTCGTTCCTCAAACCTCAATCCTCAACCCTCAGTCTTCATCCTCAATCCTCAAACCTCAATCCTCAATCCCCAATCTTCAATCCTCAATGCTCAATCCTCAATCCTCAATCCTCAGTCCTCAGTCCTCAATCTTCAATCCTCAAACCTCAATCCTCAACCGCCAGTCCTCATTCTCCATCCTCAATCCTCAATCCTCAATCCTCAATCTTCAATCCCCAATACTCAATCATCAATCCTCAATCCTCAATCCTCAATCCTCAATCATCAGGTGTCAATACTCAATCTTCAGTACTCAATCCTCAATCCTCAATCCTCAATCCTCAATCCTCAATCCTCAACCATCAAACCTCATTCCTCAAACCTCAATCCTCAACCCCCAGTCCTCATCCTCAATTCTCAATACTCAATCCTCAATCGTCAATCCTCAATCTTCAATCCTCAATAATCAATCTCCGATCCTAGATCCTCAATCACCAATCTTCAATCGCTAATCCTCAATATTCAATCCTCAATCCCCAGTCATCAATCTTCAATCCTCAAACCTCAATCCTCAACCGTCAGTCCTCGTACTCAATCCTCAAACCTCAATACTCAATCCTCAATATTCAATCATCAATACTCAATCTTCAATCCTCAAACCTCAAACCTCAATCCTCAATCCTCATTCTTCAATCGTAAATACCCAATCCTCAATCTTCAATCCTCAATCCTCAATCCTCAATTCTCAATCCTCAATCCTTAATCCTCAGACCTCAAACATCAATATTCAACCCTCAGCCCTCGTCCTCAATCCACAACCCTCAATCCTCAGTCCTCAATATTCAATCATCAATATTCAATCTTCAATCCTCAATCCTCAATCCTCAATCCTCGATCCTCAATCCTCAATATTCAACCCTGAATACTCAATCCTCAATACTCAATCCTCAATCTTCAATCCTCAATACCCAATCTTCAATCCTCAATCCTCAATCCTCAATCCTCAATCCTCAATCTTCAATCCTCAACACTCAATCTTCAATCCTCAGTCCTCAATCCTCAATCCTCAATCCTCATTCTTCAATCCTCAATGCCCAATCCTCAATCTTCAATCCTCAATCCTCAATCCTCAATCCTAATTCCTCAATCCTCATTCTTCAATCCTCAATACCCAATCCTCAATTTCAATCCTCAATCCTCAATCCTCATTTCTCAATCCTCAATCCTCAGCCCTCAGCCCTCATCCTCCATCCTCAGTACACAATCCTCTATCCTCAATCTTCAATCCTCAATACTCAATCTTCAATCCTCATTCCTCAATCCTCAATCCTCAATGTTCAATGTTCAATCCTCAAACATCAATCCTCAATTCTCAATCTTCAATCCTCGATCCTCAATCCTCAATATTCAATCATCAATACTCAATATTCAACCCTCAATCTTCAATCCTCAATACTCAATCTTCAATCCTCAATCCTCAATCCTCAATCCTCAATCCTCAATCCTCAATATTCAATCCTCAATACTCAATCTTCAATCCTCAATCCTCAATCCTCAATATTCAATCCTCAATACTCAATCTTCAATCATCAATCCTCAATCTTCAATCCCCAATCCTCAATCCTCAATATTCAATCCTCAATACTCAATATTCAATCATCAATCCTCAATCCCCAATTCTCAGTCGTCAATCCTCAGACATCAATCCTCAATCTTCAATACTCAATCGTCAATCCTTAGTCCTCAATCCTCAATCCTCTATCCTCGTTCCTCAAACCTCAATCCTCAACCCTCAGTCTTCATCCTCAATCCTCAAACCTCAATCCTCAATCCCCAATCTTCAATCCTCAATGCTCAATCCTCAATCCTCAATCCTCAGTCCTCAGTCCTCAATCTTCAATCCTCAAACCTCAATCCTCAACCGCCAGTCCTCATTTTCCATCCTCAATCCTCAATCCTCAATCCTCAATCTTCAATCCCCAATACTCAATCATCAATCCTCAATCCTCAATCCTCAATCCTCAATCATCAGGTGTCAATACTCAATCTTCAGTACTCAATCCTCAATCCTCAATCCTCAATCCTCAATCCTCAATCCTCAATCCTCAACCATCAAACCTCATTCCTCAAACCTCAATCCTCAACCCCCAGTCCTCATCCTCAATTCTCAATACTCAATCCTCAATCGTCAATCCTCAATCTTCAATCCTCAATAATCAATCTCCGATCCTAGATCCTCAATCCCCAATCTTCAATCGCTAATCCTCAATATTCAATCCTCAATCCCCAGTCATCAATCTTCAATCCTCAAACCTCAATCCTCAACCGTCAGTCCTCGTACTCAATCCTCAAACCTCAATACTCAATCCTCAATATTCAATCATCAATACTCAATCTTCAATCCTCAAACCTCAAACCTCAATCCTCAATCCTCATTCTTCAATCGTAAATACCCAATCCTCAATCTTCAATCCTCAATCCTCAATCCTCAATTCTCAATCCTCAATCCTTAATCCTCAGACCTCAAACATCAATATTCAACCCTCAGCCCTCGTCCTCAATCCACAACCCTCAATCCTCAGTCCTCAATATTCAATCATCAATATTCAATCTTCAATCCTCAATCCTCAATCCTCAATCCTCGATCCTCAATCCTCAATATTCAACCCTGAATACTCAATCCTCAATACTCAATCCTCAATCTTCAATCCTCAATACCCAATCTTCAATCCTCAATACTCAATCCTAAATCCTCAATCCTCAATCCTCAATCTTCAATCCTCAACACTAATCTTCAATCCTCAATCCCCAATCCTCAATCCTCAATCCTCATTCTTCAATCCTCAATACCCAATCCTCAATCTTCAATCCTCAATCCTCAATCCTCAATCCTAATTCCTCAATCCTCATTCTTCAATCCTCAATACCCAATCCTCAATTTCAATCCTCAGTCCTCAATCCTCATTTCTCAATCCTCAATCCTCAACCCTCAGCCCTCATCCTCCATCCTCAGTACTCAATCCTCTATCCTCAATCTTCAATCCTCAATACTCAATCTTCAATCCTCATTCCTCAATCCTCAATCCTCAATCCTCAATCTTCAATCCTCAATACTCAATCTGCAATCCCCAATCCTCAAACCTCAATCCTCAATCCTCATTACTCAATCCTCAATACCCAAACCTCAATCCTCAATCCTCAATCCTCAATCCTCAATATTCAATCATCAATACTCAATCTTCAATCCTCAATCTTCAATCCTCAATACTCTGCCTTCAATCCTCAATCCTCAATCATCAATCCTCAATCCTCAATCCTCAGGCATCAATACTCAATCTACAATACTCAATCGTCAAGCCTTAGTCCTCAATCCTCAATCCTCAATCCTCGTTCCTCAAACCTCAATCCTCAACCCTCAGTCTTCATTCTCAATCCTCAAACCTCAATCCTCAACCCTCATTATTCAATCATCAATACTCAATCTTCAATCCTCAAACCTCAAACCTCAATCCTCAATCCTCATTCATCAATCCTAAATACCCAATCCTCAATCTTCAATCCTCAATCCTCAATCCTCAATTCTCAATCCTCAATCCTTAATCCTCAGACCTCAAACATCAATATTCAACCCTCAGTTCTCTTCCTCAATCCACAACCCTCAATCCTCAGTCCTCAATATTCAATCATCAATATTCAATCTTCAATACTCAATCCTCAATCCTCAATCCTCAATCCTCAATCCTCACTCTTCAACACTGAATCCTCAATCCTCAATACTCAATCCTCAATCTTCAATCCTCAATACTCAATCTTCAATCCTCAATCCTCAATCCTCAATCCTCAATCGTCAATCCTCAATCCTCAATCCTAATTCCTCAATACTCATTCTTCAATCCTCAATCCTCAATCCTCAATATTCAATCTTCTATCCTCAACACTCAATCTGCAATCCTCAGTCCTCAAACCTCCATCCTCAATCCTCATTCCTCAATCCTCAATACCCAATCCTCAATCCTGAATCCTCAATCCTCAATCCTCAATCCTCAATATTCAATCATCAATACTCAATCTTCAATCCTCAATCTTCAATCCTCAATACTCAATCTTCAATCCTCAATCCTCAATCCTCAATCCTCAGTACTCAATCCTCAGGCATCAATACTCAATCTACAATATTCAATCCTCAATCCTTAATCCTCAACCCACAATCCTCAACCTTCAATACTCAATACTCAATCTTCAGTCCTCAATCCTCAATCCTAAATCCTCAATCCTCAATCCTCAATATTCAATCCTCAATACTCAATCTTCAATCATCATCCTCAATCCCCAATTCTCAGTCGTCAATCCTGAGTCATCAATCCTCAATCTTCAATACTCAATCGTCAATCCTTAGTCCTCAATCCTCAATCCTCTATCCTCGTTCCTCAAACCTCAATCCTCAATCCTCAATCCTCAATCCTCAATCCTCATTCTTCAATCTTCAATACCCAATCCTCAATCTTCAATCCTCAATCCTCAACCCTCAATCCTAATTCCTCAATCCTCATTCTTCAATCCTCAATACCCAATCCTCAATTTCAATCCTCAATCCTCAATCATCATTTCTCAATCCTCAAACCTCAACCCTCAGCCCTCATCCTCCATCCTCAGTACTCAATCCTCTATCCTCAATCTTCAATCCTCAATACTCAATCTTCAATCCTCATTCCTCAATCCTCAATCCTCAATATTCAATCTTCTATCCTCAACACTCAATCTGCAATCCTCAGTCCTCAAACCTCCATCCTCAATCCTCATTCCTCAATCCTTAATCTTCAGACCTCAAACATCAATATTCAACCCTCAGTTCTCTTCCTCAATCCACAACCCTCAATCCTCAGTCCTCAATATTCAATCATCAATATTCAATCTTCAATACTCAATCCTCAATCCTCAATCCTCAATCCTCAATCCTCACTCTTCAACACTGAATCCTCAATCCTCAATACTCAATCCTCAATCTTCAATCCTCAATACTCAATCTTCAATCCTCAATCCTCAATCCTCAATCCTCAATCCTCAATCCTCAATCCTCAATCCTAATTCCTCAATACTCATTCTTCAATCCTCAATACCCAATCCTCAATTTCAATCCTCAATCCTCAATCCTCATTTCTCAATCCTCAATCCTCAGCCCTCAGCCCTCATCCTCCATCCTCAGTACACAATCCTCTATCCTCAATCTTCAATCCTCAATACTCAATCTTCAATCGTCATTCCTCAATCCTCAATCCTCAATATTCAATCTTCTATCCTCAACACTCAATCTGCAATCCTCAGTCCTCAAACCTCCATCCTCAATCCTCATTCCTCAATCCTCAATACCCAATCCTCAATCCTGAATCCTCAATCCTCAATCCTCAATCCTCAATATTCAATCATCAATACTCAATCTTCAATCCTCAATCTTCAATCCTCAATACTCAATCTTCAATCCTCAATCCTCAATCCTCAATCCTCAGTCCTCAATCCTCAGGCATCAATACTCAATCTACAATATTCAATCCTCAATCCTTAATCCTCAACCCACAATCCTCAACCTTCAATAATCAATACTCAATCTTCAGTCCTCAATCCTCAATCCTAAATCCTCAATCCTCAATCCTCAATATTCAATCCTCAATACTCAATCTTCAATCATCATCCTCAATCCCCAATTCTCAGTCGTCAATCCTGAGTCATCAATCCTCAATCTTCAATACTCAATCGTCAATCCTTAGTCCTCAATCCTCAATCCTCTATCCTCGTTCCTCAAACCTCAATCCTCAATCCTCAATCCTCAATCCTCAATCCTCATTCTTCAATCTTCAATACCCAATCCTCAATCTTCAATCCTCAATCCTCAACCCTCAATCCTAATTCCTCAATCCTCATTCTTCAATCCTCAATACCCAATCCTCAATTTCAATCCTCAATCCTCAATCATCATTTCTCAATCCTCAAACCTCAACCCTCAGCCCTCATCCTCCATCCTCAGTACTCAATCCTCTATCCTCAATCTTCAATCCTCAATACTCAATCTTCAATCCTCATTCCTCAATCCTCAATCCTCAATGTTCAATGTTCAATCCTCAAACATGAATCCTCAATTCGCAATCCTCAATCCTCAGTCCTCAGTCGTCGAACCTCAATCCCCGACCCTTAGCACTCATCCTCAATCCTCAAACCTCAATCCTCAATCCTCAATATTCAATCATCAATACTCAATCTTCAACCCTCAATCTTCAATCCTCAATTCTCAATCTTCAATCCTCAATCCTCATTCCTCAATCCTCAATCCTCAATCCTCAATATTCAATCCTCAATACTCAATCTTCAATCCTCAATCCTCAATCCTCAATATTCAATCCTCAATACTCAATCTTCAATCATCAATCCTCAATCCCCAATTCTCAGTCGTCAATCCTCAGTCATCAATCCTCAATCTTCAATACTCAATCGTCAATCCTTAGTCCTCAATCCTCAATCCTCTATCCTCGTTCCTCAAACCTCAATCCTCAACCCTCAGTCTTCATCCTCAATCCTCAAACCTCAATCCTCAATCCTCAATATTCAACCCTCAGCCCTCATCCTCCATCCTCAATCCTCAATCCTCAATCCCCAATCTTCAATCCTCAATTCTCAATCTTCAATCCTCGATCCTCAATCCTCAATATTCAATCATCAATACTCAATCTTCAACACTCAATCTTCAATCCTCAATACTCAATCTTCAATCCTCAATCCTCAATCCTCAATCCTCAATCCTCAATGCTCAATATTCAATCCTCAATTCTCAATCTTCAATCCTCAATCCTCAATCCTCAATATTCAATCCCCAATACTCAATCTTCAATCATCAATCCTCAATCTTCAATCCTCAATCCTCAATCCTCAATATTCAATCCTCAATACTCAATATTCAATCATCAATCCTCAAACCCCAATTCTCAGTCGTCAATCCTCAGACATCAATCCTCAATCTTCAATACTCAATCGTCAATCCTTCGTCCTCAATCCTCAATCCTCTATCCTCGTTCCTGAAACCGCAATCCTCAACCCTCAGTCTTCATCCTGAATCCTCAAACCTCAATCGTCAATCCTCAATATTCAACCCTCAGCCCTCATCCACCATCCTCAATCCTCAATCCTCAATCCCCAATCTTCAATCCTCAACCCTCAATCTTCAATCCTCGATCCTCAATCTTCAATCCTCAATATTCAATCATCAATACTCAATCTTCTACCCTCAATCTTCAATCCTCAATACTCAATCTTCAATCCTCAATCCTCAATCCTCAATCCTCAATCCTCAATCCTCAATCCTCAGGCATCAATACTCAATCTACAATATTCAATCCTCAGTCCTTAACCCTCAATCCACAATCCTCTACCTTCAATACTCAATACTCAATCTTCAATCCTCAATCCTCAATCCTCAGTCCTCAATCCTCAATCCTCAATCCTCAAGATTCAATCCTCAATACCCAATCTTCAATCATCAATCCTCAGTCCTCAATTCTCAGTCGTCAATCCTCAGTCATCAATCCTCAATCTTCAATACTCAATCGTCAATACTTAGTCCTCAATCCTCAATCCTCAATCCTCGTTGCTCAAACCTCAAACCTCAACCCTCAGTCTTCATCCTCAATCCTCAAACCTCAATACTCAATCCTCAATATTCAATCATCAATACTCAGTCTTCAATCCTCAATCCTCAAACCTCAATCCTCAATCCTCATTCTTCAATCCTAAATACCCAATCCTCAATCTTCAATCCTCAATCCTCAATCCTCAATTCTCAATCCTCAATCCTTAATCCCCAGACCTCAAACATCAATATTCAACCCTGAGTCCTCGTCCACAATCCACAACCCTCAATCCTCAGTCCTCAATATTCAATCCTCAATCCTCAATCTTCAATCATCAATCCTCAATCCTCAATTCTCAGTCGTCAATCCTCAGTCATCAATCCTCAATCTTCAATACTCAATCGTCAATCCTTAGTCCCCAATCCTCAATCCTCAATCCTCGTTCCTCCAACCTCAATCCTCAACCCTCAGTCTTCATCCTAAATCCTCAAACCTCAATCCTCAATCCTCAATATTCAAACATCAATACTCAATCTTCATTCCTCAATCCTCATTCTTCAATCCTCAATACCCAATCCTCAATTTCAATCCTCAATCCTCAATCCTCATTTCTCAATCCTCAATCCTCAAACCTTAGCCCTCATCCTCCATCCTCAGTACTCAATCCTCTATCCTCAACCTTCAATCCCCAATACTCAATCTTCAATCCTCATTCCTCAATCCTCAATCCTCAAACCTCAATCTTCAATCCTCAATACTCAATCTGCAATCCTCAATTCTCAAACCTCAATCCTCAATCCTCATTCCTCAATCCTCAATACCCAATCCTCAATCCTCAATCCTCAATCCTCAATCCTCAATATTCAATCATCAATACTCAATCTTCAATCCGCAATCTTCAATCCTCAATACTCAATCTTCAATCCTCAATCCTCAATCCTCAATCCTCAATCCTCAGTCCTCAATCGTCAGGCATCAATACTCAATCTACAATATTCAATCCTCAATCCTTAATCCGCAATCCACAATCCTCAACCTTCAATACTAAATACTCAATCTTCAATCCTCAATCCTCAATCCTCAATCCTCAATCCTCAATCCTCAATCCTCAATCCTCAATCCTCAATATTCAATCCTCAATACTCAGTCTTCAATCATCAATCCTCAATCCTCAATCCTCAGTCGTCAATCCTCAGTCATCAATCCTCAATCTTCAATACTCAATCGTCAATCCTTAGTCCTCAATCCTCAATCCTCAATCCTCGTTCCTCAAACCTCAATCCTCAACCCTCAGTCTTCATCCTCAATCCTCAAACCTCAATCCTCAATCCTCAATATTCAATCATCAATACTCAATCTTCAATCCTCAATCCTCAAACCTCAATCCTCAGTCCTCATTCTTCAATCCTAAATACCCAATCCTCAATCTTCAATCCTCAACCCTCAATACTCAATTCTCAATCCTCAATCCTTAATCCTCAGACCTCAAACATCAATATTCAACCCTCAGTCCTCGTCCTCAATCCACAACCCTCAATCCTCAGTTCTCAATATTCAATCATCAATATTCAATCTTCAATCCTCAATCCTCAATCCTCAATCATCAATCCTCAATCCTCAATCTTCAATCCTCAATCCTCAATCCTCAATACTCAATCCTCAATCTTCAATCCTCAACACTAATCTTCAATCCTCAATCCTCAATCCTCAATCCTCAATCCTCATTCTTCAATCCTCAATTTCAATCCTCAATCCACAATCCTCTTCTCTCAATCCTCAATCCTCAACCCTCAGCCCTCATCCTCCATCCTCAATCCTCAATCCTCAATCCTCAATCTTCAATCCTCAACTCTCAATCTTCAATCCTCGATCCTCAATCATCAATCCTCTATCCTCAATCCTCAGGCATCAATACTCAATCTTCAATGCTCAATCCTCAATCCTCAATCCTCAATCCTCATTCCCCAACCCTCAATCCTCATTCCTCAAACCTCAATACTCAACCCTCAGTCCTCATACTCAATTCTCAATTCTCAATCCTCAATCCTCAATCCTCAATCTTCAATCCTCAATAATCAATCTCCAATCCTCAATCCTCAATCCTCGATCCTCAATCCTCAGGCATCAATACTCAATCTTCAATACTCAATCCTCAATCCTCAATCCTCAATCCTCAATCCGAAAAACCTCAATCCTCAGTCCTCAATATTCAATCATCAATACTCAATCTTCAATCCTCAATCCTCAATCCTCAATCCTCAATCCTCAATCCTCAATCCTCAATCCTCAATCCTCAATCCTCAATCCTCCATCCTCAATCCTCAATCCTCAATCCACAATTCTCAGCCTTGAATACTCAATAATCAATCTCCAATCCTACATCCTCAATCCTCAATCCTCAATCCTCAATCCTCAATCCTCATTCTTCAATCCTCAATACCCAATCCTCAATCTTCAATCCTCAAACATCAATCCTCAATTCTCAATCCTCAATCCTCAGTCGTCAGTCGTCGAACCTCAATCCCCGACGCTTAGCACTCATCCTCAATCCTCAGTCCTCAATCCTCAATCCTCAAACCTAAATCCTCTACCGTCAGACCTCATCCTCAATCCTCAAACCTCAATCCTCAATCCTCAATATTCAATCATCAATACTCAATCTTCAATCCTCAATCCTCAATCCTCAATCCTCAATCCTCAATCGTCAATCCTCAATATTCAATCATCAATACTCAATCTTCAACCGTCAATCTTCAATCCTCAATACTCAATCTTCAATCCTGAATCCTCATTCCTCAATCCTCAATCCTCAATCCTCAGGCATTAATACTCAATCTACAATATTCAATCCTCAATCCGTAATCCTCAATCCACAATCCTCAACCTTCAATACTCAATACTCAATATTCAATCCTCAATCCTCAATCCTCAATCCTCAATCCTCAATCCTCAATCCGCAATATTCAATCCTCAATACTCAACCTTCAATCAGCAATCCTCAATCCTCAATTCTCAGTCGTCAATCCTCAGTCATCAGTCCTCAATCTTCAATACTCAATCGTCAATCCTTAGTCCACAATCCTCAATCCTCAATCCTCGTTCCTCAAACCTCAATCCTCAACCCTCAGTCTTCATCCTCAATCCTCAAACCTCAATACTCAATCCTCAATATTCAATCATCAATCCTCAAACCTCAATCCTCAATCCTCAATTCTCAAACCTCAATCCCTAATCCTCAGACCTCAAACATCAATATTCAACCCTCAGTCCTCGTCCTCAATCCACAACACTCAATCCTCAGCCCTCAATATTCAATCATCAATATTCAATCTTCAATCCTCAATCCTCAATCCTCAATCCTCAATCCTCAATCCTCAATCTTCAACCCTGAATCCTCAATCGTGAATACTCAATCCTCAATCTTCAATCCTCAATACTCAATTTTCAATCCTCAATCCTCAATCCTCAGTCCTCAATCCTCAATATTCAATCATCAATACTCAATCTTCAACCCTCAATCTTCAATCCTCAATACTCAATCTTCAACCCTCAACACTCAATCTTCATTCCTCAATCCTCAATCCTCAATACTCAATCCTCAATCATCAATCCTCAACACTAATCTTCAATCCTCAATCCTCAATCCTCAATCCTCAATCCTCAATCCTCATTCCTCAATCCTCAATTTCAATCCTCAATCCTCAATCCTCTTTTCTCAATCCTCAATCCTCAACCCTCAGCCCTCGTCCTCCATCCTCAATCCTCAATCCTCAATCCTCAATCTTCAATCCTCATTCCTCAATCCTCAATCCTCAAACCTCAATCTTCAATCCTCAATACTCAATCTGCAATCCTCAATTCTCAAACCTCAATCCTCAATCCTCATTCCTCAATCCTCAATACCCAATCCTCAATCCTCAATCCTCAATCCTCAATCCTCAATATTCAATCATCAATACTCAATCTTCAATCCGCAATCTTCAATCCTCAATACTCAATCTTCAATCCTCAATCCTCAATCCTCAATCCTCAATCCTCAGTCCTCAATCGTCAGGCATCAATACTCAATCTACAATATTCAATCCTCAATCCTTAATCCGCAATCCACAATCCTCAACCTTCAATACTAAATACTCAATCTTCAATCCTCAATCCTCAATCCTCAATCCTCAATCCTCAATCCTCAATCCTCAATCCTCAATCCTCAATATTCAATCCTCAATACTCAATCTTCAATCATCAATCCTCAATCCTCAATCCTCAGTCGTCAATCCTCAGTCATCAATCCTCAATCTTCAATACTCAATCGTCAATCCTTAGTCCTCAATCCTCAATCCTCAATCCTCGTTCCTCAAACCTCAATCCTCAACCCTCAGTCTTCATCCTCAATCCTCAAACCTCAATCCTCAATCCTCAATATTCAATCATCAATACTCAATCTTCAATCCTCAATCCTCAAACCTCAATCCTCAGTCCTCATTCTTCAATCCTAAATACCCAATCCTCAATCTTCAATCCTCAACCCTCAATACTCAATTCTCAATCCTCAATCCTTAATCCTCAGACCTCAAACATCAATATTCAACCCTCAGTCCTCGTCCTCAATCCACAACCCTCAATCCTCAGTTCTCAATATTCAATCATCAATATTCAATCTTCAATCCTCAATCCTCAATCCTCAATCATCAATCCTCAATCCTCAATCTTCAATCCTCAATCCTCAATCCTCAATACTCAATCCTCAATCTTCAATCCTCAACACTAATCTTCAATCCTCAATCCTCAATCCTCAATCCTCAATCCTCATTCTTCAATCCTCAATTTCAATCCTCAATCCACAATCCTCTTCTCTCAATCCTCAATCCTCAACCCTCAGCCCTCATCCTCCATCCTCAATCCTCAATCCTCAATCCTCAATCTTCAATCCTCAACTCTCAATCTTCAATCCTCGATCCTCAATCATCAATCCTCTATCCTCAATCCTCAGGCATCAATACTCAATCTTCAATGCTCAATCCTCAATCCTCAATCCTCAATCCTCATTCCCCAACCCTCAATCCTCATTCCTCAAACCTCAATACTCAACCCTCAGTCCTCATACTCAATTCTCAATTCTCAATCCTCAATCCTCAATCCTCAATCTTCAATCCTCAATAATCAATCTCCAATCCTCAATCCTCAATCCTCGATCCTCAATCCTCAGGCATCAATACTCAATCTTCAATACTCAATCCTCAATCCTCAATCCTCAATCCTCAATCCGAAAAACCTCAATCCTCAGTCCTCAATATTCAATCATCAATACTCAATCTTCAATCCTCAATCCTCAATCCTCAATCCTCAATCCTCAATCCTCAATCCTCAATCCTCAATCCTCAATCCTCAATCCTCCATCCTCAATCCTCAATCCTCAATCCACAATTCTCAGCCTTGAATACTCAATAATCAATCTCCAATCCTACATCCTCAATCCTCAATCCTCAATCCTCAATCCTCAATCCTCATTCTTCAATCCTCAATACCCAATCCTCAATCTTCAATCCTCAAACATCAATCCTCAATTCTCAATCCTCAATCCTCAGTCGTCAGTCGTCGAACCTCAATCCCCGACGCTTAGCACTCATCCTCAATCCTCAGTCCTCAATCCTCAATCCTCAAACCTAAATCCTCTACCGTCAGACCTCATCCTCAATCCTCAAACCTCAATCCTCAATCCTCAATATTCAATCATCAATACTCAATCTTCAATCCTCAATCCTCAATCCTCAATCCTCAATCCTCAATCGTCAATCCTCAATATTCAATCATCAATACTCAATCTTCAACCGTCAATCTTCAATCCTCAATACTCAATCTTCAATCCTGAATCCTCATTCCTCAATCCTCAATCCTCAATCCTCAGGCATTAATACTCAATCTACAATATTCAATCCTCAATCCGTAATCCTCAATCCACAATCCTCAACCTTCAATACTCAATACTCAATATTCAATCCTCAATCCTCAATCCTCAATCCTCAATCCTCAATCCTCAATCCGCAATATTCAATCCTCAATACTCAACCTTCAATCAGCAATCCTCAATCCTCAATTCTCAGTCGTCAATCCTCAGTCATCAGTCCTCAATCTTCAATACTCAATCGTCAATCCTTAGTCCACAATCCTCAATCCTCAATCCTCGTTCCTCAAACCTCAATCCTCAACCCTCAGTCTTCATCCTCAATCCTCAAACCTCAATACTCAATCCTCAATATTCAATCATCAATCCTCAAACCTCAATCCTCAATCCTCAATTCTCAAACCTCAATCCCTAATCCTCAGACCTCAAACATCAATATTCAACCCTCAGTCCTCGTCCTCAATCCACAACACTCAATCCTCAGCCCTCAATATTCAATCATCAATATTCAATCTTCAATCCTCAATCCTCAATCCTCAATCCTCAATCCTCAATCCTCAATCTTCAACCCTGAATCCTCAATCGTGAATACTCAATCCTCAATCTTCAATCCTCAATACTCAATTTTCAATCCTCAATCCTCAATCCTCAGTCCTCAATCCTCAATATTCAATCATCAATACTCAATCTTCAACCCTCAATCTTCAATCCTCAATACTCAATCTTCAACCCTCAACACTCAATCTTCATTCCTCAATCCTCAATCCTCAATACTCAATCCTCAATCATCAATCCTCAACACTAATCTTCAATCCTCAATCCTCAATCCTCAATCCTCAATCCTCAATCCTCATTCCTCAATCCTCAATTTCAATCCTCAATCCTCAATCCTCTTTTCTCAATCCTCAATCCTCAACCCTCAGCCCTCGTCCTCCATCCTCAATCCTCAATCCTCAATCCTCAATCTTCAATCCTCAATTCTCAATCTTCAATCCTCGATCCTCAATCATCAATCCTCAATCCTCAATCCTCAGGCATCAATACTCAATCTTCAATGCTCAATCCTCATTCCTCCATCCTCAATCCTCATTCCCCAACCCTCAATCCTCATTCCTCAAACCTCAATCCTCAACCCTCAGTCCTCATACTCAATTCTCAATTCTCAATCCTCAATCCTCAATCCTCAATCTTCAATCCTCAATAATCAATCTCCAATCCTCAATCCTCAATCCTCGATCCTCAATCCTCAGGCATCAATACTCAATCTTCAATACTCAATCCTCAATCCTCAATCCTCAATCCTCAATCCTCAATCCTCAATATTCAATCATCAATACTCAATCTTCAATCCCCAATCCTCAAACCTCAATCCTCAATCCTCATTCTTCAATCCTAAATACCCAATCCTTAATCTTCAATGCTCAATCCTCCATGCTCAATTCTCAATCCTCAATCCTTAATCCTCAGACCTCAAACATCAATATTCAACCCTCAGTCCTCGTCCTCAATCCACAACACTCATTCCTCAGTACTCAATATTCAATCATAAATATTCAATCTTCAATCCTCAATCCTCAATCCTCAATCCTCATTCCTAAATACCCAATCCTTAATCTTCAAAGCTCAATCCTCCATCCTCAATTCTCAATCCTCAATCCTTAATCCTCAGACCTCAAACATCAATATTAAACCCTCAGTCCTCGTCCTCAATCCACAACCCTCAATCCTCAGTTCTCAATATTCAATCATCAATATTCAATCTTCAATCCTCAATCCTGAACCCTCAATCCTCAATACTCAATCCTCAATCTTCAACCCTGAATCCTCAATCCTCAATACTCAATCCTCAATCTTCAATCCTCAATACTCAATCTTCAATCCTCAATCCTCAACCCTCAATCCTCAATCCTCAATCTTCAACCCTCAACACTCAATCTTCAATCCTCAATCCTCAATCCTCAATACTCAATCCTCAATCTTCAATCCTCAACACTAACCTTCAATCCTCAACCCTCAATCCTCAATCCTCAATCCTCATTCTTCAATCCTCAATACCCAATCCTCAATCTTCAATCCTCAATCCTCAGTCCTGAATCCTAATCCCTCAATCCTCATTCTTCAATCCTCAATACCCATTCCTCAATTTCAATTCTCAATCCTCAATCCTCATTTCTCAATCCTCAATCCTCAACCCTCAGCCCTCATCCTCCATCCTCAATCCTCAATCCTCAATACTTAATTATCAATCCTCAATTCTCAATCGTCAATCCTCGATCCTCAATCATAAATCCTCAATCCTCAATCCTCAGGCATCAATACTCAATCTTCAATGCTCAATCCTCAATCCTCAATCCTCAATCCTCATTCCCCAACCCTCAATCCTCATTCCTCAAGCGTCAATCCTCAACCCTCAGTCCTCGTACTCAATTCTCAATTCTCAATACTCAATCCTCAATCCTCAATCTTCAATCCTCAACAATCAATCTCCAATCCTCAATCCTCAATCCGCGATCCTCAATCCTCAGGCATCAATACTCAATCTTCAATACTCAATCCTCAATCCTCAATCCTCAATCCTCAATCTTCAACCCTGAATCCTCAATTTTCAATCCTCAACACTCAATCTTCAATCCTCAATCCTCAATCCTCAATCCTCAATCCTCATTCTTCAATCCTCAATACCCAATCCTCAATCTTCAATCCTCAATCCTCAATCCTCAATCCTGATTCCTCAATCCTCATTCTTCAATCCTCAATACCCAATCCTCAATTTCAATTCTCAATCCTCAATCATCATTTCTCAATCCTCAATCCTCAACCCTCAGCCCTCATCCTCCATCCTCAGTACTCAATCCTCTATCCTCAATCTTCAATCCTCGATACTCAATCTTCAATCCTCATTCCTCAATCCTCAATCCTCAATGTTCAATGTTCAATCCTCAAACATCAATCCTCAATTCTCAATCCTCAATCCTCAGTCCTCAGTCGTCGAACCTCAATCCCCGACCCTTAGCACTCATCCTCAATCCTCATTCCTCAATACTCAATCCTCAAACCTAAGTCCTCTACCGTCAGTCCTCGTCCTCAATCCTCAAACCTCAATCCTCAATCCTCAATATTCAATCATCAATACTCAATCTTCAACCCTCAATCTTCAATCCTCAATACTCAATCTTCAATCCTCAATCCTCAATCCTCAATCCTCAATCCTCAATCCTCAATATTAAATCCACAATACTCAATCTTCAATCCTCAATCCTCAATCCTCAATATTCAATCCTCAATACTCAATCTTCAATCATCAATCCTCAATCCCCAATTCTCAGTCGTCAATCCTCAGTCATCAATCCTCAATCTTCAATACTCAATCGTCAATCCTTAGTCCTCAATCCTCAATCCTCTATCCTCGTTCCTCAAACCACAATCCTCAACCCTCAGTCTTCATCCTCAATCCTCAAACCTCAATCCTCAATCCTCAATATTCAATTATCAATACTCAATCTTCAATCCCCAATCCTCAAACCTCAATCCTCAATCCTCATTCTTCAATCCTAAATACCCAATCCTTAATCTTCAATGCTCAATCCTCCATCCTCAATTCTCAATCCTCAATCCTTAATCCTCAGACCTCAAACATCAATATTCAACCCTCAGTCCTCGTCCTCAATCCACAACACTCATTCCTCAGTACTCAATATTCAATCATAAATATTCAATCTTCAATCCTCAATCCTCAATCCTCAATCCTCAATCCTCAATCCTCAATCCTCAATCCTCAATCTTCAACCCTGAATCCTCAATCCTCAATACTCAATCCTCAATCTTCAATGCTCAATACTCAATCTTCAATCCTCAATCCTCAATCGTCAATCCTCAATCCTCAATTTTCAATCCTCAACACTCAATCTTCAACCCTGAATCCTCAATCCTCAATCCTCAATCCTAATTCCTCAATCCTCATTCTTCAATCCTCAATACCCAATCCTCAATTTCAATCCTCAATCCTCAATTCTCATTTCTCAATCCTCAATCCTCAACCCTGAGCCCTCATCCTCCATCCTCAGTACTCAATCCTCTATCCTCAATATTCAATCATCAATATTCAATATTCAATGCTCAATCCTCAATCCTCAATCCTCAATCATCAATCCTCAATCTTCAACCCTGAATCCTCAATCCTCAATACTCAATCCTCAATCTTCAATCCTCAATACTCAATCTTCAACCCTGAATCCTCAATCCTCAATCCTCAATCCTCAATCTTCAATCCTCAACACTCAACCTTCAATCCTCAATCCTCAATCCTCAATCCTCAATCCTCATTCTTCAATCCTCAATACCCAATCCTCAGTCTTCAATCCTCAATCCCCAATCCTCAATCCTAATTCCTCAATCCTCATTCTTCAATCCTCAATACCCAATCCTCAATTTCAATCCTCAATCCTCAATCCTCATTTCTCAATCCTCAATCCTCAAACCTTAGCCCTCATCCTCCATCCTCAGTACTCAATCCTCTATCCTCAATCTTCAATCCCCAATACTCAATCTTCAATCCTCATTCCTCAATCCTCAATCCTCAAACCTCAATCTTCAATCCTCAATACTCAATCTGCAATCCTCAATACTCAAACCTCAATCCTCAATCCTCATTCCTCAATCCTCAATACCCAATCCTCAATCCTCAATCCTCAATCCTCAATCCTCAATATTCAATCATCAATACTCAATCTTCAATCCTCAATCTTCAATCCTCAATACTCAATCTTCAATCCTCAATCCTCAATCCTCAATCCTCAATCCTCAATCCTCAATCCTCAGGCATCAATACTCAATCTACAATATTCAATCCTCAATCCTTAATCCGCAATCCACAATCCTCAACCTTCAATACTAAATACTCAATCTTCAATCCTCAATCCTCAATCCTCAATCCTCAATCCTAATTCCTCAATCCTCATTCTTCAATCCTCAATACCCAATCCTCAATTTCAATCCTCAATCCTCAATCCTCATTTCTCAATCCTCAATCCTCAAACCTTAGCCCTCATCCTCCATCCTCAGTACTCAATCCTCTATCCTCAATCTTCAATCCCCAATACTCAATCTTCAATCCTCATTCCTCAATCCTCAATTCTCAACCCTCAATCCTTAATCCTCAGACCTCAAACATCAGTATTCAACCCTGAGTACTCGTCCTCAATCCACAACCCTCAATCCTCAGTCCTCAATATTCAATCATCAATATTCAATCTTCAATCCTCAATCCTCAATACTCAATCCTCAATTCTGAATCCTCAATCTTCAATCCTCAATCCTCAACCCTCAATACTCAATCCTCAATCTTCAATCCTGAATACCCACTCCTCAATCTTCAATCCTCAATCCTCAATCCTCAATCCCAATTCCTCAATCCTCATTCTTCAATCATCAACACCCAATCCTCAATTTCAATCCTCAATCCTCAATCGTCAATTCTCAATCCTCAATCCTCAGTCCTCAGTCCTCAAACCGCAATCCTCAACCCTCAGCCCTCATTCTCCATCCTCAATACTCAATCCTCAACCCTCAATCTTCAATCCTCAATTCTCAGTTTTCAATCCTCGATCCTGAATCATCAATACTCAATCCTCAATCCTCAGGCATCAATACTCAATCTTCAATACTCAATCCTCAATCCTCAATCCTCAATCCTCAATCCTCAAACCTCAATCCTCATTCCTCAATCCTCAATCCTCAACCCTCAGTTCTCATACTCAATTCTCAATTCTCAATCCTCAATCCTCAATCCTCAATCTTCAATCCTCAATAATCAATCTCCAATTCTAGATCCTCAATCCCCAATCTTCAATCGTTAATCCTCAATCTTCAATCCTCAATCCCCAGTCATCAATCTTCAATCCTCAATGCTCAATCCTCAAACCTCAACCCTCATTCTTCAATCCTCAATACCCAATCCTCAATCTTCAATCCTCAATCCTCAATCCTCAATCCTCGATCCTCAGTCCTCAAACCTCAATCCTCAACACTCAATCTTCAATCCTCAATAATCAACCTCCAATCCTAGATCCTCAATCCCCAATCTTCAATCCTTAATCCTCAATCTTCAATCCTCAATCCCCAGTCATCAATCTTCAATCCTCAATGCTCAATCCTCAATCCTCAATCCTCAGTCCTCAATCCCCAATCCTCAATCCTCAAACATCAACCCTCATTCTTCAATCCTCAATACCCAATCCTCAATCTTCAATCCTCAATCCTCAATCCTCAATCCTCAATCCTCAGTCCTCAAACCTCAATCCTCAACACTCAATTCTCAATCCTCAATCTTCAATCCTCAATCCTCAATCCACAATCCCCAATCCTCAATCCTCAGGCATCAATACTCAATCTTCAATACTCAATCCTCGATCCTCAATCCTCAATCCTCAATCCTCATCCCTCAATCCTCATTCCTCAAACCTCAATCCTCAACCCTCAGTCCTCATACTCAATTCTCAATTCTCAATCCTCAATCCTCAATCCTCAATCTTCAATCCTCAATAATCAACCTCCAATCCTAGATCCTCAATCACCAATCTTCAATCCTTAATCCTCAATCTTCAATTCTTAATTCTCAATCGTCAATCTTCAATCCTCAATACTCAATCTTCAATCCTCAATCATCAATCCTCAATCCTCAATCCTTAATCCTCAATCGTCAATCTTCAATCCTCAATACTCAATCTTCAATCCTCAATCCTCAATCCTCAATCCTCAATCCTCATCCTTCAATACTCAATACCCAATCCTCAATCTTCAATCCTCAATCCTCAATCCTCAATTCTCAATCCTCAATCCTCAGTTCTCTGTCCTCAAACCTCAACCCTCTACCCTCAGCCCTCGTCCTCCATCCTCAATCCTCAATCATCAATCCTCAATCTTATATCCTCAATATTCAATCTTCAATCCTCAATCCTCAATCCTCAATCCTCAATCCTCAATCCTCAATCCTCAGTACTCAATCCTCAATCCTCAACCTTCAATCCTCAATACTCAATCTTCAATCCTCAATCCTCAATCCTCAATCCTCAATCCTCAATCTTCAATCCTCAATCCTCAATCCTCAATCTTCAATCCTCAATACTCAATCTGCAATCCACAATCCTCAAACCTCAATCCTCAATCCTCATTCTTCAATCCTCAATGCCCAATCCTCAATCTTCAATCCTCAATCCTCAATCCTCAATTCTCAACCCTCAATCCTTAATCCTCAGACCTCAAACATCAATATTCAACCCTCACTCCTCGTCCTCAATCCACAACCCTCAATCCTCAGTCCTCAATATTCAATCATCAATATTCAATCTTCAATCCTCAATCCTCAATCCTCAATCCTCAATTCTGAATCCTCAATCTTCAATCCTCAATCCTCAATCCTCAATACTCAATCCTCAATCTTCAATCCTGAATACCCACTCCTCAATCTTCAATCCTCAATCCTCAATCCTCAATCCTAATTCCTCAATCCTCATTCTTCAATCATCAATACCCAATCCTCAATTTCAATCCTCAATCCTCGATCGTCAATTCTCAATCCTCAATCCTCAGTCCTCAGTCCTTAAACCGCAATCGTCAACCCTCAGCCCTCATCCTCCATCCTCAATACTCAATCCTCAACCCTCAATCTTCAATCCTCAATTCTCAGTCTTCAATCCTCGATCCTGAATCATCAATACTCAATCCTCAATCCTCAGGCATCAATACTCAATCTTCAATACTCAATCCTCAATCCTCAATCCTCAATCCTCAATCCTCAAACCTCAATCCTCATACCTCAAACCTCAATCCTCAACCCTCAGTTCTCATACTCAATTCTCAATTCTCAATCCTCAATCCTCAATCCTCAATCTTCAATCCTCAATAATCAATCTCCAAATCTAGATCCTCAATCCCTAATCTTCAATCCTTAATCCTCAATCTTCAATCCCCAATCCCCAGTACTCAATCTTCAATCCTCAATGCTCAATCCTCAATCCTCAATCCTCAGTCCTCAGTCCTCAATCTTCAATCCTCAAACCTCAACCCTCAACCGTCAGTCCTCATTCTCCATCCTCAATCCTCAATCCTCAATCCTCAATCTTCAATCCCCAATACTCAATCTTCAATCCTCAATCCTCAATCCTCAATCCCTAATCCTCAATCCTCAATCCTCAATCCTCAATCCTCAATCCTCAATCCTCAGTACTCAATCCTCAATCCTCAACCTTCAATCCTCAATACTCAATCTTCAATCCTCAATCCTCAATCCTCAATCCTCAATCCTCAATCTTCAATCCTCAATCCTCAATCCTCAATCTTCAATCCTCAATACTCAATCTACAATCCTCAATCCTCAAACCTCAATTCTCAATCCTCATGCTTCAATCCTCAATGCCCAATCCTCATTCTTCAATCGTCAATCCTCAATCCTCAATTCTCAACCCTCAATCCTTAATCCTCAGACCTCAAACATCAATACTCAACCCTCAGTCCTCGTCCTCAATCCACAACCCTCAATCCTCAGTCCTCAATATTCAATCATCAATATTCAATCTTCAATCCTTAATCCTCAATCCTCAATCCTCAATTCTGAATCCTCAATCTTCAATCCTCAATCCTCAATCCTCAATACTCAATCCTCAATCTTCAATCCTGAATGCCCACTCCTCAATCTTCAATCCTCAATCCTCAATCCTCAATCCTAATTCCTCAATCCTCATTCTTCAATCATCAATACCCAATCCTCAATTTCAATCCTCAATCCTCAATCCTCAATTCTCAATCCTCAATCCTCAGTCCTCAGTCCTCGAACCGCAATCCTCAACCCTCAGCCCTCATCCTCCATCCTCAATCCTCAATACCCAATCCTCAATCTTCAATCCTCAATCCTCAATCCTCAATTCTCAATCCTCAATCCTTAATCCTCAGACCTCAATCTTCAACACTCAATTCTCAATCCTCAATCTTCAATCCTCTATCCTCAATCCACAATCCCCAATCCTCAATCCTCAGGCATCAATACTCAATCTTCAATACTCAATCCTCGATCCTCAATCCTCAATCCTCAATCCTCAACCCTCAATCCTCATTCCTCAAACCTCAATCCTCAACCCTCAGTCCTCATACTCAATTCTCAATTCTCAATCCTCAATCCTCAATCCTCAATCCTCAATCTTCAATCCTCAATAATCAACCTCCAATCCTAGATCCTCAATCCCCAATCTTCAATCCTTAATCCTCAATCTTCAATCGTCAATCCTCAATCCTCAATCCTCAATTCTGAATCCTCAATCCTCAGTCCTCTGTCCTCAAACCTCAATCCTCTACAATCAGCCCTCATCTTCCATCCTCAATCCTCAATCATCAATCCTCAATCTTATATCCTCAATATTCAACCTTCAATCCTCAATCCTCAATCCTCAATCCTCAATCCTCAATCCTCATTCTTCAATACTCAATACCCAATCCTCAATCTTCAATCCTCAATCCTCAATCCTCAATTCAGAATCCTCAATCCTCAGTCCTCTGTCCTCAAACCTCAATCCTCTACAATCAGCCCTCATCCTCCATCCTCAATCCTCAATCATCAATCCTCAATCTTACATCCTCAATATTCAATCTTCAATCCTCAATCCTCCATCCTCAATACTCAATCCTCAACCCTCAATCTTCAATCCTCAATTCTCAGTCTTCAATCCTCGATCCTGAATCATCAATACTCAATCCTCAATCCTCAGGCATCGATACTCAATCTTCAATACTCAATCCTCAATCCTCAACCCTCAATCCTCAATCCTCAAACCTCAATCCTCATACCTCAAACCTCAATCCTCAACCCTCAGTTCTCATACTCAATTCTCAATTCTCAATCCTCAATCCTCAATCCTCTCTTCAATCCTCAATAATCAATCTCCAAATCTAGATCCTCAATCCCTAATCTTCAATCCATAATCCTCAATCTTCAATCCCCAATCCCCAGTACTCAATCTTCAATCCTCAATGCTCAATCCTCAATCCTCAATCCTCAGTCCTCAGTCCTCAATCTTCAATCCTCAAACCTCAACCCTCAACCGTCAGTCCTCATTCTCCATCCTCAATCCTCAATCCTCAATCCTCAATCTTCAATCCCCAATACTCAATCTTCAATCCTCAATCCTCAATCCTCAATCCCTAATCCTCAATCCTCAGGCATCAATACTCAATCTTCAATACTCAATCCTCAATCCTCAATCCTCAATCCTGAATCCTCAACCATCAATCCTCATTCCTCAAACCTCAATCCTCAACCCTCAGTCCTCATCCTCAATTCTCAATTCTCAATCCTCAATCCTCAATCCTCAATCTTCAATCCTCAATAATCAATATCCGATCCTAGATCCTCAATCCCCAATCTTCAATCGTTAATCTTCAATCTTCAATCCTCAATCCCCAGTCATCAACCTTCAATCCTCAATGCTCAATCCTCAATCCACAATCCTCAGTCCTCAATCCCCAATCCTCAATCCTCAAACCTCAACCCTCATTCTTCAATCCTCAATACCCAATCCTCAATCTTCAATCCTCAATCCTCAATCCTCAATCCTCAATCCTCAGTCCTCAAACCTCAATCCTCAACACTCAATTCTCAATCCTCAATCTTCAATCCTCAATCCTCAATCCACAATCCCCAATCCTCAGTCCTCAGGCATCAATACTCAATCTTCAATACTCAATCCTCGATCCTCAATCCTCAATCCTCAATCCTCAACCCTCAATCCTCATTCCTCAAACCTCAATCCTCAACCCTCAGTCCTCATACTCAATTCTCAATTCTCAATCCTCAATCCTCAATCCTGAATCTTCAATCCTCAATAATCAACCTCCAATCCTAGATCCTCAATCCCCAATCTTCAATCCTTAATCCTCATTCTTCAATACTCAATACCCAATCCTCAATCTTCAATCCTCAATAATCAACCTCCAATCCTAGATCCTCAATCCCCAATCTTCAATCCTTAATCCTCAATCTTCAATCCTTAATTCTCAATCGTCAATCTTTAATCCTCAATACTCAATCTTCAATCCTCAATCCTCAATCCTCAATCCTCAATCCTTAATCCTCAATCGTCAATCTTCAATCCTCAATCTTCAATCCTCAACCCTCATTCCTCAATCTTCAATCCTCAATACTCAATCTGCAATCCTCAATCCTCAAACCTCAATCCTCAATCCTCATTCTTCAATCCTCAATGCCCAATCCTCAATCTTCAATCCTCAATGCTCACTCCTCAATCCCCATTCCTCAATCCTCAATCCTCAATCCTCAATCATCAATCCTCAATCTTCAATACTCATTCCTCAATCCTCAATCCCCAATCCTCAATCCTCAATCATCATTCCTCAATCTTCAATACTCAATCCTCAATCCTCAACCCTCAATCCTCAATCCTCAGACCTCAAGTATCAATACTCAACCCTCAGTCCTCGTCCTCAATACACAACCCTCAATCATCAATCCTCAATCTTCATTCATCAATATTCAACCTTCAATCCTCAATCCTCAATCCTCAATGTTCAATCCTCAATACCCAATCCTCAATCGTCAATCCTCAATCCTCAAGCGTCAATCCTCAATCCTGAATCCTCAACCCTCAATCCTCAATCCTCAAACCTCAATCCCTTATCCTCAGTCCTGAATCCTCAATCTTCAGCCCTCAGTCCCCTTAAATCAATTGTCAATCCTCAGTCCTCAATAGTATATCCTCAATTCACAGTTTTCAATACTCAATCCCCATTCTTCACTCTTCAAATCTCAATCCACAAATATCAATTCTCATCACTAAACCATCAACACTCAGTCCTCAATCTTCAATCCTCAATCCTCAATCCTCAACCTTCAATCCTCAATAATGAATCTTCAATCATTAATCCTCAATCCTCAATCCTCAATCCTCAATCCTGAATATTCAATCCTCAGTCCCCAATTCTCAATCCTCAATCCTCAATTCTCAATCCTCAGTCCTCAGTCCTCAGTCCTCAAACCGCAATCCTCAATCCTCAGTCCTCATCCTCCATCCTCAATCTTCAATCCTCAATCCTCAATCTTCAATCCTCAATTCTCAATCTTCAATCCTCGATCCTGAATCATCAATACTCAATCCTCAATCCTCAGGCATCAATACTCAATTTTCAATACTCAATCCTCAATCCTCAATCCTCAATCCTCAATCCTCAATCCTCAACCCTCAATCCTCATTCCTCAAACCTCAATCCTCAACCCTCAGATCTCATACTCAATTCTCGATTCTCAATCCTCAATCCTCAATCCTCAATCTTCAATCCTCAATAATCAATCTCCAATTCTAGATCCTCAATCCCCAATCTTCAATCCTTAATCCTCAATCTTCAATCCCCAATCCCCAGTACTCAATCTTCAATCCTCAATGCTCAATCCTCAATCCTCAATCCTCAGTCCTCAGTCCTCAACCTTCCATCCTCAAACCTCAATCCTCAACCGTCAGTCCTCATTCTCCATCCTCAATCCTCAATCCTCAATCCTCAATCTTCAATCCCCAATACTCAATCTTCAATCCTCAATCCTTAATTCTCATTCTTCAATCCTCAATACCCAATCCTCAATCTTCAATCCTCAATCCTCAGTCCTCAATCCTCAATCCTCAATCCTCATTCTTCAATCCTCAATACCCAGTCCTCAATCTTCAATCCTCAATCCTCAATCCTCAATTCTCAATCGTCAGTCCTCAGTCCTCTGTCCTAAAACCTCAATCCTCCACCCTCAGCCCTCATCCTCAATCCTCAATCGTCAACCCTCAATAATCAGCCCTCAGTCCTCAAACCTCAATGCTCATTCCTCAATCCCCATTCCTCAATACTCAATCCTCAATCCTCAATCATCAATCCTCAATCTTCAATAC
The DNA here is from genome assembly GCF_051401765.1 of Calliopsis andreniformis. Classification (NCBI taxonomy): domain Eukaryota; kingdom Metazoa; phylum Arthropoda; class Insecta; order Hymenoptera; family Andrenidae; genus Calliopsis; species Calliopsis andreniformis. The sequence continues at coordinate 3,047,466 of NW_027480448.1, read as the reverse complement.
TCATTCCTCAATCCTCAATCCCCAATCCTCAATCCTCAATCATCAATCCTCAATCTTCAATACTCAATCCTCAATCCTCAACCCTCAATCCTCAATCCTCAGACCTCAAGTATCAATACTCAACCCTCAGTCCTCGTCCTCAATACACAACCCTCAATCATCAATCCTCAATCTTCATTCATCAATATTCAACCTTCAATCCTCAATCCTCAGTCCTCAATGTTCAATCCTCAATACCCAATCCTCAATCGTCAATCCTCAATCCTCAAGCGTCAATCCTCAATCCTGAATCCACAACCCTCAATCCTCAGTCCTCAAACCTCAATCCCTAATCCTCAGTCCTGAATCCTCAATCTTCAGCCCTCAGTCCTCTTAAATCAATTGTCAATCCTCAGTCCTCAATAGAATATCCTCAATTCACAGTTTTCAATACTCAATCCCCATTCTTCACTCTTCAAATCTCAATCCACAAATATCAAATCTCATCACTAAACCATCAACACTCAGTCCTCAATCTTCAATCCTCAATCCTCAATCCTCAACCTTCAATCCTCAATAATGAATCTTCAATCATCAATCCTCAATCCTCAATCCTCAATCCTCAATCCTCAATCCTGAATATTCAATCCTCAGTCCCCAATCCTCAATCATCAATCCTCAGTCCTCAATCCTCAATCCTCAATTCTCAATACTCAGTCCTCAGTCCTCAAACCTCAACGCTCAAGCCTCAGTCCTCTATCATCAATCCTCAATCTTCAAAACACAATACGCAATCCTCAATCCTCAATCCTCAATCCTCAATCATCAATCCTCAATCTTCAATACTCAATCCTCAACCCCAATGCTCAATACTCAACCATCAACCCTCAATTCTCAATACTCAATAGAATACCCGGAATTCTCAGGATTCAATACTCAAACCACAAACATCAACCCTCAGCCCTCATCCTCCATCTTCAATCCTCTATCCTCAATCCTCAATCTTCAATCCTCAATACCCAACCTTCAATCCTCAATCCTCAATCCTCAATCCTCATTCTTCAATCCTCAATACCCAATCCTCAATCTTCAATCCTCAATCCTCAATCCTCAATCCTCAATTCTCAATCCTCAATCCTCAGTCCTCAGACCTCAAACCTCAATCCTCAACTCTCAGCCCTCATCCTCAATCCTCAATCCTCAATCTTCAATCCTCAATCATCAATCCTCAAGCCACAGCCCTCAATCCTCAATCCTCAATCCTCAGTCCTCAAACCTCAATCCTCAACACTCAATTCTCAATCCTCAATCTTCAATCCTCAATCCTCAATCCACAATCCCCAATCCTCAATCCTCAGGCATCAATACTCAATCTTGAATACTCAATCCTCGATCCTCAATCCTCAATCCTCAATCCTCAACCCTCAATCCTCATTCCTCAAACTTCAATCCTAAACCCTCAGTCCTCATACTCAATTCTCAATTCTCAATCCTCAATCCTCAATCCTCAATCTTCAATCCTCAATAATCAACCTCCAATCCTAGATCCTCAATCCCCAATCTTCAATCCTTAATCCTCAATCTTCAATCCTTAATTCTCAATCGTCAATCTTCAATCCTCAATACTCAATCTTCAATCCTCAATCCTCAATCCTCAATCCTCAATCCTTAATCCTCAATCGTCAATCTTCAATCCTCAATACTCAATCTTCAATTCTCAATCCTCAATCCTCAATCCTCAATCCTCAAACCTCAATCCTCAATCCTCAATAATCAATCATCAATACTCAATCTTCAATACTCAATCCTCAATCCTCAATCCTCAATCCTCAATCCTCAATATTCAATCCTCAATACCCACTCCTCAATCTTCAATCCTCAATCCTCAATCCTCAATCCTAATTCCTCAATGCTCATTCTTCAATCCTCAATCCTCAATCCTCAACCCTCAATCCTCATTCCTCAAACGTCAATCCTCAAGCCTCAGTTCTCATACTCAATTCTCAATTCTCAATCCTCAATCCTCAATTCTCAATCTTCAATCCTCAATAATCAATCTCCAATTCTAGATCCTCAATCCCCAATCTTCAATCCTTAATCCTCAATCTTCAATCCCCAATCCCCAGTACTCAATCTTCAATCCTCAATGCTCAATCCTCAATCCTCAATCCTCAGTCCTCAGTCCTCAATCTTCAATCCTCAAACCTCAATCCTCAACCGTCAGTCCTCATTCTCCATCCTCAATCCTCAATCCTCAATCCTCAATCTTCAATCCCCAATACTCAATCTTCAATCCTCAATCCTCAATCCTCAATCCTCAATACTCAATCCTCAGGCATCAATACTCAATCTTCAATACTCAATCCTCAATCCTCAATCCTCAATCCTCAATCCTCAACCATCAATCCTCATTCCTCAAACCTCAATCCTCAACCCTCAGTCCTCATCCTCAATTCTCAATTCTCAATCCTCAATCCTCAATCCTCAATCTTCAATCCTCAATAATCAATATGCGATCCTGCACCCTCAATCCCCAATCTTCAATCGTTAATCCTCAATCTTCAATCCTCAATCCCCAGTCATCAATCTTCAATCCTCAATGGTCAATCCTCAATCCTCAATCCTCAGTCCTCAATCACCAATCCTCAAACCTCAAACCTCAATCCTCAACCGTCAGTCCTCGTCCTCAATCCTCAAACCTCAATCCTCAATCCTCAATATTCAATCATCAATACTCAATCTTCAATCCTCAATCCTCAATCCTCAATCCTCAATCCTCAATCCTCAATCCTCAATCCCCATTCCTCAATCCTCAATCCTCAATCCTCAATCCTCAATCGTCAATCTTCAATCCTCAATACTCAATCTTCAATTCTCAATCCTCAATCCTCAATCCTCAATCCTCAAACCTCAATCCTCAATCCTCAATAATCAATCATCAATACTCAATCTTCAATACTCAATCCTCAATCCTCAATCCTCAATCCTCAATCCTCAATATTCAATCCTCAATACCCACTCCTCAATCTTCAATCCTCAATCCTCAATCCTCAATCCTAATTCCTCAATGCTCATTCTTCAATCCTCAATACCCAATCCTCAATTTCAATCCTCAATCCTCAATCCTCAATTCTCAATCCTCAATCCTCAGTCCTCAGTCCTCAATCCTCAGGCATCAATACTCAATCTTCAATGCTCAATCCTCATTCCTCCATCCTCAATCCTCATTCCCCAACCCTCAATCCTCATTCCTCAAACCTCAATCCTCAACCCTCAGTCCTCATACTCAATTCTCAATTCTCAATCCTCAATCCTCAATCCTCAATCTTCAATCCTCAATAATCAATCTCCAATCCTCAATCCTCAATCCTCGATCCTCAATCCTCAGGCATCAATACTCAATCTTCAATACTCAATCCTCAATCCTCAATCCTCAATCCTCAATCCTCAATCCTCAATATTCAATCATCAATACTCAATCTTCAATCCCCAATCCTCAAACCTCAATCCTCAATCCTCATTCTTCAATCCTAAATACCCAATCCTTAATCTTCAATGCTCAATCCTCCATGCTCAATTCTCAATCCTCAATCCTTAATCCTCAGACCTCAAACATCAATATTCAACCCTCAGTCCTCGTCCTCAATCCACAACACTCATTCCTCAGTACTCAATATTCAATCATAAATATTCAATCTTCAATCCTCAATCCTCAATCCTCAATCCTCATTCCTAAATACCCAATCCTTAATCTTCAAAGCTCAATCCTCCATCCTCAATTCTCAATCCTCAATCCTTAATCCTCAGACCTCAAACATCAATATTAAACCCTCAGTCCTCGTCCTCAATCCACAACCCTCAATCCTCAGTTCTCAATATTCAATCATCAATATTCAATCTTCAATCCTCAATCCTGAACCCTCAATCCTCAATACTCAATCCTCAATCTTCAACCCTGAATCCTCAATCCTCAATACTCAATCCTCAATCTTCAATCCTCAATACTCAATCTTCAATCCTCAATCCTCAACCCTCAATCCTCAATCCTCAATCTTCAACCCTCAACACTCAATCTTCAATCCTCAATCCTCAATCCTCAATACTCAATCCTCAATCTTCAATCCTCAACACTAACCTTCAATCCTCAACCCTCAATCCTCAATCCTCAATCCTCATTCTTCAATCCTCAATACCCAATCCTCAATCTTCAATCCTCAATCCTCAGTCCTGAATCCTAATCCCTCAATCCTCATTCTTCAATCCTCAATACCCATTCCTCAATTTCAATTCTCAATCCTCAATCCTCATTTCTCAATCCTCAATCCTCAACCCTCAGCCCTCATCCTCCATCCTCAATCCTCAATCCTCAATACTTAATTATCAATCCTCAATTCTCAATCGTCAATCCTCGATCCTCAATCATAAATCCTCAATCCTCAATCCTCAGGCATCAATACTCAATCTTCAATGCTCAATCCTCAATCCTCAATCCTCAATCCTCATTCCCCAACCCTCAATCCTCATTCCTCAAGCGTCAATCCTCAACCCTCAGTCCTCGTACTCAATTCTCAATTCTCAATACTCAATCCTCAATCCTCAATCTTCAATCCTCAACAATCAATCTCCAATCCTCAATCCTCAATCCGCGATCCTCAATCCTCAGGCATCAATACTCAATCTTCAATACTCAATCCTCAATCCTCAATCCTCAATCCTCAATCTTCAACCCTGAATCCTCAATTTTCAATCCTCAACACTCAATCTTCAATCCTCAATCCTCAATCCTCAATCCTCAATCCTCATTCTTCAATCCTCAATACCCAATCCTCAATCTTCAATCCTCAATCCTCAATCCTCAATCCTGATTCCTCAATCCTCATTCTTCAATCCTCAATACCCAATCCTCAATTTCAATTCTCAATCCTCAATCATCATTTCTCAATCCTCAATCCTCAACCCTCAGCCCTCATCCTCCATCCTCAGTACTCAATCCTCTATCCTCAATCTTCAATCCTCGATACTCAATCTTCAATCCTCATTCCTCAATCCTCAATCCTCAATGTTCAATGTTCAATCCTCAAACATCAATCCTCAATTCTCAATCCTCAATCCTCAGTCCTCAGTCGTCGAACCTCAATCCCCGACCCTTAGCACTCATCCTCAATCCTCATTCCTCAATACTCAATCCTCAAACCTAAGTCCTCTACCGTCAGTCCTCGTCCTCAATCCTCAAACCTCAATCCTCAATCCTCAATATTCAATCATCAATACTCAATCTTCAACCCTCAATCTTCAATCCTCAATACTCAATCTTCAATCCTCAATCCTCAATCCTCAATCCTCAATCCTCAATCCTCAATATTAAATCCACAATACTCAATCTTCAATCCTCAATCCTCAATCCTCAATATTCAATCCTCAATACTCAATCTTCAATCATCAATCCTCAATCCCCAATTCTCAGTCGTCAATCCTCAGTCATCAATCCTCAATCTTCAATACTCAATCGTCAATCCTTAGTCCTCAATCCTCAATCCTCTATCCTCGTTCCTCAAACCACAATCCTCAACCCTCAGTCTTCATCCTCAATCCTCAAACCTCAATCCTCAATCCTCAATATTCAATTATCAATACTCAATCTTCAATCCCCAATCCTCAAACCTCAATCCTCAATCCTCATTCTTCAATCCTAAATACCCAATCCTTAATCTTCAATGCTCAATCCTCCATCCTCAATTCTCAATCCTCAATCCTTAATCCTCAGACCTCAAACATCAATATTCAACCCTCAGTCCTCGTCCTCAATCCACAACACTCATTCCTCAGTACTCAATATTCAATCATAAATATTCAATCTTCAATCCTCAATCCTCAATCCTCAATCCTCAATTCTCAATCCTCAATCCTCAATCCTCAATCTTCAACCCTGAATCCTCAATCCTCAATACTCAATCCTCAATCTTCAATGCTCAATACTCAATCTTCAATCCTCAATCCTCAATCGTCAATCCTCAATCCTCAATTTTCAATCCTCAACACTCAATCTTCAACCCTGAATCCTCAATCCTCAATCCTCAATCCTAATTCCTCAATCCTCATTCTTCAATCCTCAATACCCAATCCTCAATTTCAATCCTCAATCCTCAATTCTCATTTCTCAATCCTCAATCCTCAACCCTGAGCCCTCATCCTCCATCCTCAGTACTCAATCCTCTATCCTCAATATTCAATCATCAATATTCAATATTCAATGCTCAATCCTCAATCCTCAATCCTCAATCATCAATCCTCAATCTTCAACCCTGAATCCT